>NC_136643.1:6612936-6652936 GCF_949748355.1 Melanostigma gelatinosum | reverse complement strand
AGGACGGACGTCAATCCAAATCTATCTTTAGGATGCTGAATGAAACCTTTAAATCATGTAGCTGTAAAGAAGCTTCTCTGCATTGTAATTTCAAAACGCACAACCACGAGACAGAAAACATAATTCATGCACTTTCAGGCTCCTCAGCTGAATTTATTTTTACTGTAGCTTTAAAATCAGTTTGAAAATCAAGGACCCAGTTCTTGACCTGAATGTGGAATGTACTTTGGCTATTGACATTTTAAGTGAACACCAATTTTAAGTCTTAATTCATTGTTTGGTCATTGCCCCATTCATATTAATATATGTTGATAATCTTATTGATGTTTATAATATTATTGTCAATAGTTTAGTTTTCATACTTTCCGATAACCACACACGCTCCTGCAGTGCTCCCAACAGGAGTACGAGGCATTCCTCCTTGAAACGATCATCAAAGTAGCTGCAGATACTTTGTAATCCATAACGTCTAACCATCATTCAGGTGGTTAGAGACGGTATGTGGACTGATGCACAGTCCGCATACAGTCCACAGTATGTGTACTGTGCATCAGTCCAGGTGAGTCTCTGGCGCCTCGACATCCAGCTACTCTGTCATATCTGCACCGACTTGAGTTCTCTCTGCCAGTATCTTCTTCATCTCTTCACCAGTAATGAAAGACAATAATTACATTGATATATATATTGCTTCGTTTAACAACTACATAATTGAAGTCACCTGCAAAGATCAGAAACATATCTTTGGTTTTGAGGAACAGGTTTACTCTGATGGAAACAGTCGATGGTCTCCCACAGGTTTCTCAATCCAGGATGTGGAAACGTCTAAACATGACACATAAACACCTTCATTTGAGATTCCAGTGTGCAGCAGGTTAAGCATGCTAAATAGATATAAATGAACACTGCTTAGTGTTTATGCAGAGAGCGTGTTAACATGCTTACTAGTTGCTGTTTTTACAGATAATACTGGAAAGTTTTACCTTTTCAGGGCTCTAAAAATTGTTCAATAAAAAAAAATTTAAGAAAAAAAAAAGTGAAATCCCTCTTTGGTTGAATGTATATCCACACAATCTTTGATGAGTAGACGTTACTCATGAAGGTTGGGAGCCCCAGTGGAGCTCTGATGTGTGGGCGACATGGAGCATAGATTAAAGTATGTACAGCAACAAGACGACAAAGAAAGGACACCGGGACAAATGAGATATTGCTCGGCAAAGAATTTATAAATTAATAGAAACATTCCCTTTGTAGTGTTCTTCCGAAAGCTTTTTGCCCACTTTGTATTTTTGTCCTTTGTTTTTTTGTAATGATTTCAAAATATAGAAAAATATTTCTGACAACATTAATCATTACATTATTTTTAGCATGATTTTCATTCTTTTCTGTTGGCTTTTTCACATACACCTGCATTTTAGACCCATTGCTTCTTTTTCAGTATTCACACATTACATCACTCCACGTCATGTTTCAGCCTCAAACGGGGGGACACCAGAGCATGTGTTGCATAGATCATAGGGGAGAAATCCGTCAGATGGGGGGGGGGGGGGGGGGGGGGGGGTTTAAAGAAAAAGGAGAAGATTCGGTACATCCCGTGATAAAGCATAAAGTCAAAATTTGAAAAATCGTTTTCAAAACGTGTGAAAGATCCGGTAAGAAAACAGCTGTGAAAGTCCCTTCAGATGAACCGTACATTATATTGTCAAAGCCAAACAGACGGCCAACTTAAAAATACAAAACATAACATATACATACACTCAATCAAGCCCCGACTAAAAACAACGGTGAATTCGAAAAGGATCCGATTATCGTTTCAACTCACTGAATTGTAGTGTTCAAGTATATCCGTCTGAAACACGGACAGCACAATAAAAATAAAAAAAACATTTTCTGAAGCTTAGCTTTTGGGTTCACCACTCGCCACCATTTTGTCAGTCAACACAATGATCAACCAAATAAACTTTGAGTCTATAAGTAGAGCTGAGACGAAAGGCCTCTCACATTGAGGCCTTGACTCCTTATTGTAAAGACATGCATACATAAACTGATTTTAATGATTGTTTTTGTTTAAAGGTGCAGTGTGTAGGATTTGGCAGCATCTAGTGGTGAGGTTGCAGATTGCTTCCAGCTGAAACTTCTCCTTTGGCCAAACCGCGAATGTCCCAATCTACAGCCTTATTTCTGGGCTTTAGGACCCCCCGCCCGCTTAAATGCTACACACTGTTCCTTTAAGACGGTTCATTTACTTGGTTTCCGCTATTACAGTAAGATGTTTCTGGTGGTTATGGGCTGCAGCATCCAGCTGTGCACCCAAAAGGAAACTATTTGCTGCCTTTCTTGTGGAGTGTGAAAAACAATTTCCATAAAGCTAGATAATCCATCACGGTAACCACACCGCCTCCATTGCATTTGCCAAACTGTCTGTTTTTCTTCCCCACTGTGTGGTAGTTGTGTCTCCCCATATCAGCGCTGCACTAGAACATGCTCACAGTCCGTCACCTGACAACTCAGGAAGAAGCTTTGTGAATATGGATTATTACAGATTACGTGCCATGAAACCGTCTTGAGTGCTTAAACAGAGATAGTGGATGGAGATGGTCTTTGGTGTCCACGAGTGTGTCACAGAACTACACACAACTGACATGACTGAACGACTGAACAGAGGAAGCGATAGCACTGAGAAAATACCAGCTATCTCTAACAGAACAGTTTGCAAAACATAGTTTAGTTAAAAAAAAAAAAAAAAGACAATCTTGAGTGTGAAAGCAGAGGACCCTGGTGAGGAGTGAGAGACTCTGGCCTTCTTAGCTGGGAAAAGGAGACACCGGGAGGACTCACTAACCGCTAAAACCTTACCGCATGGAAGCTAATTTAAAGGGGAACTTTTAAACCTGCTCCCTATTCCACATGTTTCTGTGTCCAAGTGAGTAATTGTGACAAAGAGGTTTTTATAATTGGTCCAGTATCGATGGAGAACACTGCATGTTTCCTAAATGAGATATTAAGATGATTTCGTCAATGTGGACACACAACAACAGACAGACTGACTGGATCAGAGTCCATGTAATGTCGTCAAACACGGAGTTCTCCCTCAATACTAAACGGACCGATTTCAAAAAGGAATTGTCCGAATTAGTCACTCAAACAAGTTACCCTTTAGTGCTCAGCACTCTGGCACAAACCAAAGAAAACTTACCCTGAACTAATTATAAACCCAGCCTTGATTCGTATGCTGACTCTCGACTAATGGCATTAAAACCGCTGGGTGTTACGAAATGAGTCGAGAAAATGTCCATAGAAAAGTGGAACGGAGGAATTACAAACGTGACGAACGACGAGCTGTGAGGGGGCGACGACGAATGATGACGGATGAAACTGTTGTTCAATCTCAAAGATTAAGATGGCAGGATGGCGTGTTGGTAGTTCCAGCGCCTCAGAAGGTTGCTGAACATCGAGGAAATAAAGAAAAAAATAGCGAAAGAGAATTTCGACTTTTTAAACACTGTGTGGCTGTGAGTTCATTCAAACTCAGACGCACAAACATTTACACAAATGAAATGCCGATCACAACACTGGCACATCCTCGCATGCACATTTATACTTGGTACCTACAAATTAAGTTACACTGAGAACAAAATTGGCGTTAGTGTTAAAAGAAAACAACAATAGCAGCATGTTAAGGAGGGAACAGTTTAGCGTCACTTTTAGCTCACAACAAAGACCTCTAACAGAAAAGTCAGTGAACGCCTCGTGACCTTTTTTTCCAAATGTCAGTTCAAAGTAAATGGAAATCCTGCCAACGCTCCCAAGAAAAGAAAGAAAAAGAAACTTTTCCCGTCATGCCTTTTTTTCTGTCTGACTGTCTTTTTAAAATAATAAAAAGACTAAATGCCACATAAAAAGGTACGACTTGCAAAGCGGCGCTGCCTTTTCAAAACCCCACGGCCTCCTTTATGGCAACAGGTGAATGGCTCACTGTTGGCCCGGAGAGTTGGCGTCACCCTTTTTTTTGGAAAGAAGTTCAAATAAACCCCCGGCAGACAACACCTGCTACCACGCAATGCTGATATGTCTAAAAATGGTGCAAATGCAAAAGACAAACAAAATATTAAAACAGGAAATTAAAAAATGGTATTCATTACCCAAAGTTTTTTTTTCCAGTACTTGTGTTGGCCGTGCTGATTCACAGGAGAGAACGTAACACTCTCCCTCACCTGCGTGTTCCAGTTTTCAGAATAAAAGTGGACACTTGAGATGCTCCGAGGATCACTTACTGTTTCTCCCTATCGGATCGCTTTGCGGCTTGATTGACGCTTTCGATAGTTTCTTTCTGCCAAACAATTTTTGCTATTTCGTTCCAATTTTGTTGAGGATGAAACTTCCTCCTCCTCTGCACCGCCTGAAAAAAAGCACCGTTTTTCAAACTTAAAACACGGAGAGACTAGCACCGGCGTGTGCACCTACTTCATTTGTGTGTAGCGTCGGCGTGTCGCATTATGCCGTGACGCGGTAACGTGTATATACAAGCTCCTAAATCTCAAGCATTGATCTGTGTATAGAATGTAAATATAATACATGATATGCACAATGTCGTAGAAGTTTACAGATGAGGGAATATTATTCCAGTCCTATAATGATTTTGGTACAAAAAAAAAAAAAAAATCGTGTCGTTTTTATCTACTTTAGTGACAGAAAAGTCTCGGTGCTCCAGTTCGTCCTCTGTCGATGGGAGAATCCTACTGGATTCTTTTATTATTATTATTTTTACAGCCAAATCAAAAAAAGAAATGGTCGGCTAAGAGCTAGATTTGAAGAGTTCCTCTCTCGTCTATTCCTCGGCCTCCCGGCTGTGGGGGAAAGGCAGAGTGACGGCGTGCTCTTGAGCCAGGGCGGCCAGCTCCTTGAGGAACTCGCAGAAGATGACGGCACAGTAGACTGCGTTCTTCACCCGCAGCGCCTCCGCTTGCTTCTCCAGGCCGGAGGCCCCACCGCCTCCGCCGCCCTTGAACAGAGCGCTGTGCAGCGATTGGCCGCCGTCCCGCACGTGTGCGAGGGCCAGCTGGGCGGCGTGGCGGGCCCGGGTCGGGCTGTTGGTGTGCCGGAGGATCAGGTCCCCGAGGGACGGCTTACGACTCTTCACTGGAACGAGAGATAGGAATAGAGTGAGCACGGTGCCAACAAGGGAATTAATCTGAACTCAAGGTCTGCTTCCTGGGTTTTTACAGAGCGTTCAAAGACGACCGAAAGCTCTGGAACAAAGCTACTTGGTAGACGTTGAGTTCAGATTATTTTGTTTAACATTCACACTTAAACTACTGCAACACCATTAAATTCTACTTCTTCCCAGAACAGATTTCCTAATTTCAGGGATTTTTGTGACATGAATTTTTTGAAACGAGGCAAAAAACGGAAATCACAAAAGTGACAAAAATGTAGAAAATAGTTTGAAGACGTTGATCTGTGTTGAAATAAAAGGGAGAATGTCATTTCACTAGCAGATTGATTCTTCTCTGCTTTCTGGTGTTATACATCAGGCTCACCTCTTAAATTGTATACATTCATTTTAACAATTTCATTAGTGATTGACTCTTTATTTAATTATCTCTTTAAAATCTGTTCAACCAAAAATATTAGTCATTGATTCAGGATCCAAGAGGAACACACTGACCACTAACCGTCAACCAACAGTTCAGTGACACAAGATAAACCAAACACAACCAGCAGGTCTGAAGAGAACCCAGACCTGTCCTACTCTGCCTGATACCAGACACACACACACGCACACAGAGAGAGAGACAGAGACACGCACACAGTACGTGTAAATGCAGCTTCTCCTGCTTCCACGCTCACCTAATGAATCTGAGCGCCGCAGGGTTGGAACCGCCGCGGGCGAGTCGGCCCAGTCCACTTTGCCTCGGGCCACCAGGTACTGCTGGGCTTTCTTCAGCATGGCAGGGAAATCCTCATGAGAGGCTGCAAACGCCTCGATGCGGTTCTTCACAGAACCTAGAACCTGAGGGGAGTTGGGGGGGGAAAAAAGGTTTTGATTGAAAGGCTTGTTTGTCGATTACTTGGTCAGTAACTACAGTATTAGTCATCCATTTACGGCATCTTTGAATATGGACAGGAATAGAATATAAATAAAGAAAAGTCTACGTAAATGCATTGTGGGCCTGATGCTTTTGCAACGCGAGTTGGCACAGAAGTGAGGTGGGCAGGAAGCGGACAACTATGCCCACGAACGGGAGACTAAAAGCTGTCACCAGTTCAAGCAGAAACGTACAAACTATTCTCCCCAGTCTGTGCGGAGCATCCGCTTTAGAAATGTAATGCAAATCCTGGGTCAACGTGTCGCAGGTTTTTGCATACCTGGATCAGCGACTTGACGCTGGGCTGGAAGACCATGTTGGTGTTAAGCAGGAAGGAGCGTAGGAGGGGCTGAGAATAGCAGGCCAGCTGGGCCACGATGCCCGTGAGCAGGATGTTGACGTACAACGAGTTTTGGAGCATGTTCTCCAGCTTGGCAAACAGGACCACCATGAATGGACCTGCACAGGAACACAACTTCAGCTCAGCTGCATGGGAACAAACTATGGATGGCCTGTGTACAGCCTTATTGAGAATACCAAATTCACGAGGATGACACTGACCCAGGACACAAAATAAGTCAGCATCATTTTTGTAAAAAAGTGCTGGGCAACGACTACAATTTTGAGTCGCGATTAAAAATCGGATGATTTTGTTGGGATTAATCGCATTATGAGCAAAATTCAATAATTAATTCAAAAGTAGGGTATATGCTATATGAACAAAAGTGCAATAACATTTGGTTTGCAAACACTAAACAAATAAGGTTATTTTTAACAGCAGTATTCCCTTTACACAGTAGCAGTTAAAATACAGTTATGATTCTGATAGATATTCAGCCGGTGTTCACGACTTTATTTTCATGTGTGTAATAGATGCAATTTGAAATATACACCTTGAAAACTGCAAACCTCATGTCATGTTTTCTTTTTTTGTTGTTACATTCTCAGAAGAGATACCTAATTGATATGCTTATTATACATGTTCCAAACAAAAACACTTTAAAAACTCAACAAAAAAAAAGAATTTAAATGAATAATTTCTTTTTTGCTTTTTTTGGTATTTTGGTCAGACACATATGCAACGCTGATTACCGTAATATGTGTGGTATTTGTTATAAATGTACGTTGGTATATAGAGGGTGATAAGAAGCTGTACATGGAGGGACTTAGGATCCAGGGGAATGTAGGTGAAGGAAACCGGAAGACACGCCACAAAAACAACTGTTCACCGCTCGCTGCCAGCCAGCCAGCCGGCCGGCCGGTTCTTGTGTTAAAAATGTCCGCTTAATAATAAATAAAAAAAACTGCGTTAACGCGCGATCAAATAATTGTCGACGGAAATTAATGAATGCATTAACGCAATAATAACGTGTTAACTTGCCCAGCACGAAAAAAAAGAAGGAAACACATTCATGATGCATAGTTGCGTAACTGGGCATAGCTTAAAAAAATAAAAATAAAATACAACCAATATAGTCATCGCACTTGTAACAGTGCCCCATCGTAAATAAAAAGTCTGGGTTGAAAACACATGTGCAGCAACAGAAAGCGTCTCACCTGTGTACGGCTGAGACGTGGGCTGATTCAGCGGTCTGGCAGGACTGCAGAGGCCCACCACGGGCCCGTCTCCCTTCGTGTCGCCCGTTGGCTTCGCCTCCGGTACTGAGGACAGCTGCTGTTCCTCCTCCGGCTGCTGCTGCCGCCGCCGCTCGGACGACCGGCCTTCTCTGGCGGTTTCCTCCTGCTGGCAGGCCGCTCTGCCGCGCTCCCTCACCCGGTCCTCCAGCTCCCTCAGCTCCTGCGTGAAGGCCTCGATGCTGATGCCCTGGCCGTTGGAGTCCCCGGGGTGCTGCGGCTCTCCCGGAGCCTGCTCCAGCAGCTCCCGGATGAGACTCTCCACGGACTGTTGCGTCTGGTTGGCTTCTGGAAGATCGGAGGACACGAGGCGCGGTTTGGCGTCTGACGTTGGCTGGGCGACGGGGCTTTGCAAGGAAATCGGATTGGGGCGAGGCGATTTGGCATCGCTCATTTCGCTGTTGTTAAAAATGGACGGCGGCAGAGAAACGCAGCTTTGTGAGGAGCAGGTGATGAGGGACCCATTCTGATTGGCGTTTTCATCCAAATACTGCTGCCCCCCCAAGTCCCTCTTCACTTTCTTCACCTCCAGTCCTCGGTCCCGGTTGTCTGAGCACCCGTCCCCCGTCCCGTTATACATGGCCTGGTAGCTAACGGTGACGGCAGAGGTGGGGTTGTGAGGTACTGGGGACGAGGCGGCGTGGGAGGCCGATACAGGGGTGGCTGAGGATGAGGAGGAGGAGAGAGGGGGAGGGACGAGACGAGGTAGAGGCTTCGGCAGGACCTCCTCCCTCTGCAGGCTGCGTTTCTTGGAGCGCGGCGTGAGGCTGATGCAGTTGTTTTTGCCGATGGTAATGTCCCACTCGCCACTGTCCCGCTCCGAGCTGCTCCACTCGGACCGCGCGGCGGCCACGACGGCAGCCCTTTGCTGGCCCGGGGGGGTGCCGCTGCTGCTGCTGCTGCTGCCGCTTCCTGCCTGCTGGAGAGAGAAGTGCTCGGGGAACATAGCCATGGCGGGGTTGGAGGCGGGAGGAGGCGGGGGCGGAGGGGCCGCGCTCGGCGAGGGGTTTTCCCCGTCGTAGGGGGCCGACCAGTCGCGGCAGGCCCAGGAGCAAACCTCGATGCCCCGATGGGAGTCCTTGAGGTACTCCAGGTAACCTGAGTCCCAGTCCAGACACTCCGTGTTGGCCTGCTGCTGGTGCATTGGGCTGTCGGGGGACAGGGGGCGGGAGGAGGAGGAGGCGCCCGACTGCAGCGGCTCCGTGCTGGTGGGGGTGGAGGGACCCCCGCCTCCCGGTCCACCTCCGCTGCTCTGTTGGCGGATGAAGAAGGCTAAGCGGGATGGGGTGCTGGGTCTGGGCGGCGCTGGGGACTCTGTGCTGGGACTGTTCACTACAGTAGGATGAAACAACATCATGTCAGGCGCAAGGAAAAACAAAAACTTAACAAACATAACATCAAGTCAAAGTGCTTCATGTTCAACATGTCCATAGTCGGTCCAAAGTGTTCGTTGCTCACCTTTGGCCCAGAATGCACTGTCGTCGTCCCGCTCAGCGGAGGACACCGCGTTCAGCCGGCAGCACTCTGGGATCAGCGACAGGAACTTGTCGGCCGACTTTCCGTACAGGTCCGTCTCCCTGATAGCGCGACGCTGACTCAGCATAACGTGGGTACAGGGCAGTAGATACCTGGGGAGCAAACCACAGGTAAATATATATTTTTTAAATTGATACAGCATAGTATCGCGATATTTTGCATGGCGATATTGTATCGATACATGGACGCCAAGTATCGATCTTTTATTATATAAACTACAAAAAATCAAATCAATTACTCTCAGTCCACTAGATGGTGCTGAGTTATTTTCTGGTGAGGTCAGAAAAGGTCCCGGGTCAGTGTGATTGGTAGGAAGTTGGTCAAAACAAAGATAGAGACATCTGGCCTCATGTAGAGTTCGAGAGCCTCTTAAACTGTGAGAGACCAGCCTTTCCAAAGAGTCAGCCGGTTTCAATTATAAACAAAAGTATTTAATACTTCTGAAGCTAAAACAGTCGCATGGTGAAGGACATTATCTACAGTTAGATCGAATATGACCCGCTCACCCCGAAAGCGTTACACCCACACAGTGGAACCGGAGCAAAAGGCCGGAAGTTCTTTCTCCCCCGCCTTACATCGTTCGAAAAACATCCCATAATGTTCCTATTGGCTAAATCCAGCTGGCTCCTCCTTCTCGCAGGACCCTCGCACGGGCATGACCTGTAATTGCCTGTCTAGAAATCTATCTGTCCCTTACTATTCTAAAAACATTCAATGACTGTCTTTTATGGCTTAATGGTATAAAGAAGGATTTGCAACTTTTGGCAAAAACTTCACAAGTGTCACAAACAGATTGCTACAAATACTAAGATACACTTCTATCTACAAATTCTAAAACAGTTCTACAATTATGAATCTTCTAATTATGTATTCCAAAACACTTCCAATTATGATTTCTTAATTATGAATTATGAAACAATTGTATTATAATTTCTTAAAACACACTTCTAAACCTATATTTCCTACACTCACAACGGGGTTAAATCTGCCAACAGTAGCCAGGCTCATGGGGAGAGTGCAGCGCATAACTGTCTCTCTGCCCTTGACGTCCACGCAACGCAAGTTATACTGAGTTATATAACTCTAATATCCTACTTATACAAGTTATAGTTCATATACTGAGTCCACACGTTTGCATTTCGTTAAGTTGGACTATGTAGTGATACAAACAGTTCAGTTTGTCAGATTCATGCAACATTTATGACATTGTTGGTCAGTCTGTCTGCTTGTGTAAGAAATTTGAGCAAAAAACTGTAGTTAGTAGATATAATAAGTGTTTAATAATTCATAATTAATAATTCATAATTAGTCATAATCATAAGGGTTTTGGGAATGCATAAATAAGATAAACATAAAGTGATGTAGGAATAGTAGCTAAAAGACGAAGCTTCTGCCAAGTTGCAGAAGGTTAACTTTCACACTGAAGGATTATTATAGACGGGATTAAACAATAACTGACAATCATTGAATGTGTTAGAAACTCAGGGCAAGAGAGTCATGGAGACAGGCGTTGCAGTGCGTAGAGAAGTTAGCCAATAGCAATTGAGATAGACGGAAGGGGAGGAGTCGCGAACGAATGTGTGGGAGGTTTGAATTAAAGTCTTTTTCTCTCTCCCGTGAATGCTCGCAGAGGACAGACGTGTTTTATACCTGAGGAGCTGAGTAGAGTTTTTTGCAAATGGGGTTTTATTGTTTTAATATTTCATAGGAGTATGTACTCCAATGTTTAACTGTAATCGTACTTGCATCAGTGGAATTAAATTCCTTATAATTGTAAACCAGTTTTGGTAGCGTTATTATTGCAGCGTGTGTCGACTGCACAAAGCAGCCGGACACGTGTGCTCCAGCCTTCTCTCTGTGGGGGTTGAGATTCAGCCTCGACAAATTTGGCAACCACGAAGGGACTCCCTTGCCGGCCTCGCTGTGTGTGCTGAACAAGCAGACATCCTGGGCCCATAATATCGGTAGGCAGAGCCGTTTCATGAAATCTGTGAGGTAGCTTTTAGGAAATTTAGGGGAGGTCTGTTTGGCTAAGCGTTGCTAACAGCTAGCTCTGTGTTGCCGGTGAGGACGTTCCACGGAGGAGGCCGAGTTCCACTGAGGTAAGCTACGATTTACTGTCTGAAGTATGGTGAACTAAGGGACTAGTCCAGTGTATAAGGATCCTAAGAATAAAGAAATTAAAGGCAGACAGCGCTGTATTAAATCACCACATTGGAATCAAACAGTTTTCGACAGGGCGAACTGCTTTGCTTATGCTGAGAGTCTCTTCGGCTCAACGTAAGAATTGCTAGGTCTGCAGATAACTAGTTTAAAGCAGTTATGTAGCTGGGCGAACTGAAATATCGTGGCATTCCGGCTTAGGGGTGCAATCCTTTGCGGGTTTAGACCACGAATTTTGGGTCTCGTTGCATAAGCTGTGTAGAGAAGCTAGGCTAGCGGGAGTTAGCTTCTGAGGCTGCGGCTCACGGGTGATGAAACACTACCTGGAAGACTATCTAGCTTGTTTTGGCCGTGCATTAAAAGTAGCGATCGTGTGGGTGATTCGGAAGAAGTAGAATAATGGGCTTTTGGGGGAACTAGACTGACTGAGGAGAGTGGTGTGTCGCTGGAAGTTTATAACTTGTGATCATAACGTAACAATGAACTCAGGTCTGGAGGAGCTAATAGCCTGTTAAACCGGAGGATTTAAGGTTTAATAAAACTGGACAATAAGTCCAATAATACGTGTGACCAGTCTGTGTTTTAGCAGCGTGGAAATACGTTTAAAATGATGAATAACATTGTATGAGCTGTAAGCCGCGCTGTGAGGAGCTAACGCTAGCTACGTGTAGCTCCGGTTTTGCGGTACTCTGTATGTAAAATAAAAGTGCTTATAAAATAAAATAACCAGTAGAGTGTGAGAGGAGACAGAGGGCGTACCAGTGGAATTAAAGTGTGGGATTTTGGTGAAACTTGTGTGTGCGTATGCTTGATTAGAAGCTCCGTTTTTGTCGTTAGCATATCCGTTAGCATAACATCAGGATAACTTCCTGTCGGCGAAAAATAGTAGAAGAAATGCAAAACGCCAGAAAACCAACTAGCGGCCAGGAGGAGTAACTGCTAGATAATAGTAATAAGTGTTTAGAATCTGTGAATTTGTTAGAGCTTCATTGTCTAAGACCTGTAAGCTTACATCCTGACTTTAGTTTTAATTAAGCATTATAACAAAGATTAATGGTTTCAGTTGTGCTTCTTCAATTCTTGAACTTAATTGTGATTCATTAGTAAATGAGATTCATTATTGTGCAGACCAGAGTATAAGTGCAGTTCAACAGTTTGACTTGCATTGGTATTTCTGATTGAATATCTTTGAACACAGTTATTGATTTTTTAAAGTTGAATTTAATATTTAATTGATTAATTATTCATTGTTTTTTAATTTCATTTTACTTCCAATTTTAAACCTTTCGAATTCCGATTTGGAACTGGATTGTGATCTTGACTCTGATTTAGATGTTGAGTTTGATTTCGGAATTCTAACTTCAATTTTGGATTCGAGATTCCTTCACATATCCAGTATTGACTAATTTTGGTACATTTACTATTTTACATCGTTCCTAAGAATCAATTTTGACACGGACGGTGCAAACATATTTGAGAGATCGTTGACCTCTCTTACACTACAGACGTATGCTAACATTTACTGCTGAACTTTGGGCAGTTTTGTGTTTGTTTTAGTCAAGGTGCGTGGTTGAGTGGATCCAGATCTGGGAAGTGGAGCAGTGGATCCCAGTTTTGGAGTCAACGACCGCACACAATACAGCACAGAGGGTGAGTTGACTTTGATTCATGTGATGACAAGCGTGCACATTCAATACACACATTTGAATACTCCTAGGCTGCATAATGTTTACATTAACGAGGCAGAGAAGGGAAGTAGGAGAGCTGGTAAAATCCAACGGACAAGCTGAGTTTGTGCCATGGGGACATCGAGAGATGGACGCATTGGGAAAGGCGCTGCCACCGCTGGCAGGTGGAGCCAATCCGTGGATCCGTGTCTTTGAAAACCTCACAGCAGCTGATACATTGGCATTGGGAGACATACGAGCCATGATGATCCACACCGAAGGAACAGCCAAATTGAACATTTTGGAGGTAAGTACAGGAATGACAAACAGGGGGGATGAAACCCCATTTGACAACTTTCGAGGAGTTTTCTGGTCAGCAATGCGGAGAATCTGGGCCAAAAAAACAAAAATGAACTCTCTTTCGGGACTGAAGATAAAACCAGAAGACGAAACCCATCAATATCTGAGGAGAGCTGAAGAAGAGTGGCAGAGGGCCACAGGGGGGAGACATGATAGCAATGAAGCCACCACTGTGGTATGGCGACACAGTGTGCAAAAGGGCCTGCCTCCACCGGTACGGACAGCGCTGGGAGAAGTAGTAGGCTTGAGCAACATGAAAGATGCCATGTGGAAGAAACACCTAACTCACTACAACCAGCGACATCTAACTGAGAAGACAAAAGGACAGGAAGACATAGAGAGAATGACGCGGCGGCTGCTGAAACTTCAAGTAGCAGAGGTCGACAGAATTAAATAGAAAAGTTCAGGCCAAGAAACAGATGATAGCAGCAGAAGCCCAGCAGCAACAAAATCCAGCAGTACCAGCCCCCACGGTGGTGTACCATCAGCCTCCACCACGATGCAGAAGTGGTGCATCCAACAGAGGGAGAGGTAACGATAAAGGGGGGCATGGAGGTCTTGTAAGTAAAGGAGTGTGCTACGTATGTGGGAAAGAAGGTCATTGGGTGAGAGATTGCCCTCATAAAAGAGCAGGAGGACCGATCAGTGCAGCACCACAACATGCTCCGTTCCCACCACAACATCAGCAGTACCTACGACCAGGTCCATCTGGACCTCCTCCCGTGAGACATCAACAGATGCCCATGCTGTCACCAGGACCATGGGGAGGTTCAGTGTATAGCCAAGATACATAGATGGTTGCCATGTGATCCCTTACAGCAGAGATATCGTGGTGAAGGGGAGATATGGTAAGGTGTCAAACATTTTTTGTAGATCCACATTTAGAATAGTTTTCAGTAAAGGTGCTACTCACAATTTTTGAGATTTAATGACGTCATGATAAACCACAACTTTGAATTTAAATACAGCACAATCCAAGTCCTCTAACTCAGTGATAGGTCCTAGCCTAGACTTGCTAACTCTAGAAATTGAGAAATATACGGGAGCTCTAACTAACATGAGCCGAGTTTTGTTTTCTCAGGTGACAAACGCAGAAGCAGCAGCTGACGAAAGGAAGCAGGCTGACGTGTCACCAGGCAGTCTGGTGTGGATAAAAGTCCACGAGCGCAGGTGGAGTGAACCAAGGTGGACAGGTCCATGGGAGGTAGTATTGGCAACCTCACATGCAGTAAAGGTAAAATGGGAGCGACTGGGCACCACCTCACTCACTGTGCAGCAGCGAAGGTAACGAGTAAGACACTCGCAGAGACAGGATTGAACATCAAACAGGAAAAATTTGAAGCCAAAGACACCTCAATAGAGGGGTTTAGACAGTACTGAAGATGACGTTTCCCCCACAGTTTAAACGAGGGCGTCCATTAGGAGACTCTAGGTTCAGTGGGTTATGGAAGTCTGTAATTATTGGCTTCCTGATTTCAGTAGTTTCCCTCTTAGTATGGGGAATTAACCACAGACAGGAACCAGAACACATGCATGACTACATCAAGATTCGACATTTAGCCTCAGTAGCTAATCAAACCACGTAGAGAGGCTTCTCTGACGACACTCACCTATGAAAATGTAACTCTCACTCTTATGTTCAAAGAAGGTACAACATCAACGGTCCAGTTCGACTTCTGTGAAGTAGTTTCCTGTCCCAAGTATGAACACACCTACGGGTGGATGTCCAAAACCTTGTGCATCATAACTGACCAGTGTGGGCCCGCCACAAATAAGTATGGGAAACTGTTATCATATTATGACTGTGATGTGTACAAAGGGGGTGGGTAGATGTAATCCTTTAAGACTTACCTTAACAGACCCAAAATTGACTGACTGAGGACTTTACGTAGTACAGGGAAAGGCAACTACTGATAGTCCTGCCCCACAAGGGCTCATTAGGATCATTGTTAAGCCTGCCAAAAAGACCAGGTTCGACATACGACTGACGCAGAGAATGAGGTACCGGGGGTTGGAAACTGGAATGGCAGATGGGAATTTATGGTGGGTACAATATACGGCTTCAAGTCAGAAGTACAGATTGTATTGTGTGTTCAGGACCTAGACCCCTAGCAACACCAGTTCCTTCAAGATTCAGACCCCTAAGCCCTGAATTTAGTTGTATTTTAACTCTGTTCACTGAGGAAGCTTTGCCCCTTCATCACACTTGTCAGGGGCTACACTGGGATTACCCACCTGTAGAATATAATACCCCACCTCTGTTCAAGGTTACAGAGGGTCCATTTGATTGTATAGTCTCAGATACAGCTAAGGGGCCCAATGTAGGTAGTATTATTGCAAATTATTGCAAATTGTAGCAACAGTCACAATGCTAGCGACTATCTATATAACAGTGTGTTAAGACAGACAGCACCTAGAGCTGATTTATGGTGGTGGTGTGGAGGAAGAACCATATATCCAATCCTGCCTAAAGATTGGACAGGTAGATGTGCAACTTATATTGTCATTCTATATCTTGCCTGTCAATGATGCAACTTATAGAGAACTCATCTCTCCACGCCCACATGCTAACAGAAGATCCAAAAGAGATGCCGGTGGCCCGAAGGGAGCTTTTGATGACCAAGTGTACATAAGATGTCATAAGAGTGCCAAGGGGGGTGTCTAACGACTTTCAAGCCAGAAATCAAATAGCAGCAGATTTAGAATCTGTTTTCTCTCAGAGGGTGATGATTAATAAAAATGTCGATTGGATCAACTACATTTACTATAACCAACAGCGTTTTGTAAACTTCACCAGGGACGCCATATCAGGACTGCATGCACAGCTGGCGAAGACTAGTTTTATGACCTTGCAGAACAGAATGGCATTAGATATGATTTAGCAGAGAAAGGTGGCGTGTGCCAGATGTTTGGGTCTGCGTGCTGTACTTTAATTCCAAATAACACAGCTCCTGATGGATCGGTGACCAGGGCTCTGGAGGGACTGACAGCACTCAGCCAAGAGCTAGCGGAGAACTCTGGTGTCACGAATCCGTTCACCGACTGGTTGGGAAGTATGTTTGGCAAGTGGAAACATACATTTTTGTCAATCGTAATTACTCTGTGTGCTGTCGTCGTAGGCCTCCTAGTTGTCTGTGGATGGGGGTTCCCTTGCATCCGTGAACTTCTATAGGGGTTTATTACTTCAACGATGAGCCAGACACCAGTCCAGGGCAACCAGTTATGTGTCGAGGATGAGGGAGAATTGGAGCTTCTGATGGCCACAGTCTAGATGAGGCCACCAGAGGAACTTCACGAGCGGTTCCTGACCATCCTCTCGGAGATCCTGAAGGACCTGATAAAGGCCCAGATGGACTTCTAAAACATCCGGTGAGATGTTGGAAATTTGGGAAATAGACGGATTGTTTTGGATGAGTATTTTGAGATTTTATTTTTTGTTTAATTGGGTTATAAGGGGATTTTAGGGTGTAAGGATTAAGAAATGCAATTTTGTCAAGTGTAAACAGTCAAGGCTTCTCAGTATGTGTTCTCTAGCCTACAGGCTGTATCCTGATCCTGCCAGCCCCAAGACATGGACGGCAGTGAACTACAACGCATTCGACTCTTCTTTGCGTTAGCGAGGCAAGCGTAGGGTGAAACGGAATGAACAGGAATACTTGAAATGATATCTGTATGCATGAATTGTTTACCTCTGTTTAGATAGATAGGGAGCCTCTCCCTGGATTGAGTAGGGGGGAGGTCTCCAGGGACATTTGAATAACTAACTACATTTGAGTAGCTAACTCACAGTGAACTGTGAGTTAGGGGGGAATTGTAAGAAATTTGAGCAAAAAACTGTAGTTAGTAGATATAAAAAGTGTTTAATAATTCATAATTAATAATTCATAATTAGTCATAATCATAAGGGTTTTGGGAATGCATAAATAAGATAAACATAAAGTGATGTAGGAATAGTAGCTAAAAGACATGAAGCTCCTGCTAAATTGCAGAAGGTTAACTTTCACACTGAAGGATTATTATAGACGGGATTAAACAATAACTGACAATCATTGAATGTGTTAGAAACTCAGGGCAAGAGAGTCATGGAGACAGGCGTTGCAGTGCGTAGAGAAGTTAGCCAATAGCAATTGAGATAGACGGAAGGGGAGGAGTCGCGAACGAATGTGTGAGAGGTTTGAATTAAAGTCTTTTTCTCTCTCCCGTGAATGCTCGCAGAGGACAGACGTGTTTTATACCTGAGGAGCTGAGTAGAGTTTTTTGCAAATGGGGTTTTATTGTTTTAATATTTCATATAAATTCCTTATAATTGTAAACCAGTTTTGGTAGCGTTATTATTGCAGCGTGTGGCGACTGCACAAAGCAGCCGGACACGTGTGCTCCAGCCTTCTCTCTGTGGGGGTTGAGATTCAGCCTCGACACTTGACAATCCTATTTTGCTGCAATAAAAATGATTGAAGTGAGATGAACAGACTGAAAACTTTATCTTATTAGATAAAACATGTTGACACAGTTTTCCTTTGGGGACATAATTTGAAGTTGAAAAAAGTAATAAATTGCAAAATATGTTTTCGCAATACTCAGAATATTGCAGTATCGTGACCTAAGTATCATGACAATATCGTATCGCGGGACCTTTGCTGATTCCCACCCCTAATTTCCATACCACGTTCTCTCTTCGGCCACGTCGGCTGTTCTATCTTGCTGCTGACAGCTGACTGGGTACAGACTTTCGCTAACATGTTAACCACGATTCTTAATTGTCCTGGTGAGAAAATACCAAGAGTAATAAGTCACAGGCAGCCGGATTTGCTGTTTTAGTCCTGGAGACAAAAAATAGGCAAAACTGGCCTTGGAAGTTCACAAAGGGCTGGTAAAAAATATGTGGAAACAGCACATTCACTATCTAATAATAATACATTTTATTTGTATAGCGCTTTAAAAAGGTACTCAAAGACACTTTACATGGTAAAAACAGAAACAGATGAGCTGTGACTGTTTGGGGACAGAGGAAAACTAAACTACCTCCATGTTTCATTTTTCAACATTGTGCAAGGTAGGATACAAAGTGTGTCTCTTTGCCGTGTAAATGTTTTTCACATAAAATATAATGGCTCATTGAAAGGACTAGGTGGTACTTTAACAAACAGATGATAGAGCTATGTGCTGTGGTAACAGAGTGACACAAATATTATCCTTGAGTATGGAGAAAAATATTCACGACTAGATCCATGTTTTTGCATGTCAAATGAGCAAATTAAAAAAACCTAACGCTTGGGAAGACGTACCGAGATGTGCAGACGTACCTGAGAACGAGCTGCAGCATGACGTCTTCACAGTTCAGGGACAACAGCGTCCTGAAGAGGCTCAGCGACACCATGCAGAGCTGCAACACACAGACGAGGAAAGCAGTGGGATATGATGTTTTTTAATGAGCTGGGTTTTTCCCCCCACAAAATCGTAAATGTGTGACACGTTTCACTTTTCCAGGTGTGTTCCAGTCATAAAAACGGTACTGCAGTGTCAAAATTATTTCATGTGAGTGACGGACAAATCGTTTTGTGCGCATCGTTTTACCGACTGCAAACAATGTGCGATGTGAGCGCCGCCGGATGAAGCAGACTCGATGACATTTACTCTCCGCGATTGTTCTGGAAAACTAGATACTTCTGCATTCTGCCGGAGACGCTTTCAATCAATGTTTGAGAGAGAGAGAGAGAGAGCGAGAGAGCGAGATATAGATATAGATATAGATATATATATAGATATATATATACCCGTGAATTGCTGCTGATGCGTGTGAGCAGCGTGTCCAGGATGGTGTCGTTGTCGTGGCGATGCAGCAGGATGAAGCGCAGGAAGGTTTTGAGGAGGGACGTCTCCGACACGCTGCGCAGGAACAGGTCCAGGTAGGCGGTGCTGGCGATCATCTCGTCCACCAACGACTACAAAACACACGCAGAAATGTTGCATCAGAACCGCAAAAGAGATCAGCGAGATTATGAATAAGATGAAGGCGGCAAATGACTTTCGACTCCCACTCTTGACTCATCTGTTGAGGAAAGTCCAGCAACCAAACAAGGTCCTACAATGGTGCTCCTGCTAATTCACGATAATGTAACAATAATAATAATAATAATAATAATAATAATAATAATGTCTTCCAGTAACTGATCCTCCTTCTGCCTCCCGTCCCCCTTTTCCCCACCTTATGCAGCGCGGGGCCCATGACGGGTACGAGGAAGCCGTTGTGGAGGTAGTCCAGGAGCTGGGAGCGGACCAGTGGGTGAGCAACCTGCACCACGGCGTTACAGAACTCCAGCGAGTTCATGAACAGCACGAGCGACGACACGCCCATCCAGTCCTCCCGCCGTAGAGCGTGCCAGTCGTCCCCGTGGACCTCAATCTTCCTCGGCAGGGAGGAGTAGAGAGCGCTGAGACCCGTCGCCAACACCTGAGAGGAGACAAGAGCCGGGCTTCAGACACGGGACGGGACGGGGGTCGTCTGCTGGTCTGACAATTCTCTGACATTTTCGAGACTAATTGATTAATCAAAAGAAAATAATCAGCAGATTAAGATTATTATAGGTTTTAGTCCCAGAGATGGCATGTTTATGTCGGTTACACAATACTTGGCAGTATTCTCTTGTATCTTGGCTGAAACAAATTGTGT
Organism: Melanostigma gelatinosum; assembly: GCF_949748355.1. Taxonomy (NCBI): domain Eukaryota; kingdom Metazoa; phylum Chordata; class Actinopteri; order Perciformes; family Zoarcidae; genus Melanostigma; species Melanostigma gelatinosum. Next base: position 6,632,819 of record NC_136643.1, on the reverse strand, counting down.
TTTCATTACACCGCTAATGACCCAACGGATATGCACAACAGCTCGCTAACCTACTGCAGCCTCAGTATGTAAAGACACGATAGAGGAAAAAAAAAAAAAAAAGCCCTCATGCAACTTAAGTGTTTTGACAACAGCTGATGACTTTCATGTAACTGTGGTTTTTGCCTACTGCGCCAGTGGAAACACACCATGCAGAAATGTGGAGCCGTTAAGATTCGGAGAGGAGCGTTTGGGTCCTTGATGCCACCTCCGCTGGTCCTTGCTGCCTGTAAGTAGGTCAGACTGAAGCTGTTGGAAGGAGCGCAGTGCAGAAAATAGCTGAGCCAGCTCTTTAATGCCAGAGTGAACAGGCAGAGGAGCATGATAACAGCACCGACCGCAGCTTTTGTACGGTGTGCAGACACACTCGACACGCGACGCTGTCCGCTCTGGTTGCTGTAATTTGTGACCAGAGATGTAAAACGACGGGCGTGATATTCTAATGTGTGCACACATGAGTCGCTATCACACTCCAGCAGGTTGATTTAGGTCCACAGCCTGATTTAGTAGAAATACATTGTTAAAGTGCAATGACCAAAACAGGGCTCTTTAGTAGCACCTAGTGGCGGCTTGTAGAAACTACAACACCACAAGTGGACAGCTCCCAATCTTCTTTGTTTTTGATCATTCACAGACTGCAAAATATGTCAAAACACACACTGAATGGTTTTTCAATTTCATCTAAAAGTAAAAGTTAATTCATCAAAGTGATCACAAATGAATTAAAGACCATTTTAGTTTTTATCTGCATCATTTCTTTAAGGTAAGCTGCTACATGAACTGCCGTGTTCCATCACGCGGCTACGTTTCAGTTGAATCCTTCGATGAGCTGTTCTGGTAGTTTATAGACTGTTGATTTGTGTAAAGCAGCAGCTGTGTTAAGCAGTCTAAGGTAGTTAGTTTGTAAGCGCTCTGCAGGAAGCCTTCTAAGTTGAGGCAGAGCTGATAAGATGTAGATAAGGATTAACGGCCCGTCAGAGTGCAAAGTCACGTCCTTCCCCTTCCATTATCACACACCATCACTGATGCATCAGAATTACATCGAGCGCACAAACACATGCACACAAACGCACCCTCTCTTTTAGGGCTGGGCGATATGGCCTAAAAAAAAAATCTCCGATTTTTTTACAAAAAATCCGATTCACGATTTAAATCGATTTTTTCCCCCACAAATTTTTGCAGATGACAGAAGCTGTTGAAAACATTTTTTTATTTTATTTTGTGATGATTTTCCCTCGTAGGTTGATAAAAATAAAGTGCAAACAAAACCTGAACATTGTAGAAAGGTGCCTGTAGTATACAAAAAGTATTTGGTCACTCTTTTGTTTCCCTGAATCATTTAAATATAAAATTAAATTAAACATAACATTAAATGGCATTAAATAGTAGCCTTCCATTGTAAACAACTGTGCAAATGTAACTTTTTACACTAAGCTTTTCTAACTGAATACACTGATACAAACACAGCATGAAATAAAATGTATGTGACCCTTTAACATTCACATTTTCAAAAGTGCAACATCTGATCTAACATCAACATAACATATTTTGCACAGTAAATAAGTGCATGTAAACAAAATCAAGTGCATTCACAACATAACCAACAGTATTAAACAGTAGTGCATGTTTTTTCTAAATATTTTTTGCCAGGAAGACGGCATCGCTTGTGCTCCCGCGGTCCTGCTCCCTGCTCAGGGCGCAACGCTTCTCCCACTCGGCGGCATGCCTCTGTTTGAGGTGCTGCATTAAATTTGTTGTGCTGCTTGATTTTGTAGCAATAGCTTTTAGACAGACCTTACATCGTGGTGCTGTTTGTTCGGTGTCAGATGACATGAACCCGAACCATTTCCAGACCACCGAAGACACATTCTTCCCTCTCTTAAGAACGAGAGCTTCACTGCTGGCCGCCATTGTTTTCGTTTGTAAACAATGCGCGCGCACTCAACTACGGGAACCCAACGGGGGGGAGGAGTGGGGGCGATTTTCTCGATTTTCAATAAAACACATCGCCTTAAAGCACACATTCGAATTAATCGATTAAATCGATTTATCGCCCAGCCCTACTCTCTTTCTTAAAAGCAGTATCGAAAGTAAGCCTGGATCTCACATTATGGGCAGTCCTCAACCAGCACATCATTGAAGAGCAGCTCACACTCATGTGTACGTAATACGGATGGGTCTATTCTGTAAATAACAGAGCCGAGTATGATATTACGCATAGAGATGTGGACTACTGTTCAGTCAGCTGAGGTAAAAAGGGAATAAAACATTTCTTTGACCGTGGAACAGAGAGTGAAAGACGAGGTTGCACATTTTCAAATGTGTCTCTTTTTGAAAGAAGCTCATAGAGCTCTGCATGGTGGGTGGAAACTGAAAACGAAACTGAAGAATATCGAGGATGTTAATAAACCGTCAATCCCAAATGATCGGATCTCTGCCCTACTTTGTGAGTTTTTAACAGCTGAAAAAGAGAATTAATGCTTGAATAGGAGTCATGACAATATATTTTACTGGCTTTCCAAAGGGTTTTGTATAAAGATTCATTTTGGCCCTATTCAGAGATCAAAAAAATGCCAAAATACCAAAACCAGGTTGGGAATAAGGTGGGCAACAACTCAAACCTCATTGTTATTTTCTGTGGTTGCGTGCCTCCGCCAACCAGTCATGTAGCGGTTTACATCCACGTCTGTCCAAAATGTCATCACAGCATCATTTTATTCTATCATACATTTGGGTGAAATTGTTGATTGTTGAGTTATGGCCAAAAAAAAAAAAAAAAAAAAAGATTTCAAAAGATTTTCCTTACAGTGTTGTTTTTTTTCCAGTGATGATCGAGCTAGTGTGACAGACAGAACATGTTCCTCTGAGGGGAAGTCTGACTTAAAAGACGCGCAGTATATGATCATAACCTCTCTCTGGAATAATCTCTTACATTAGAAATTATGAAAAGTTGATGCAAAGTTAGAGTCAACATTGCTCGGATTATTAACTTAATTCATTTATTGTTAAGCCCAATATCACACACACAATATGTCAATGGTCAGACCCACACCAGTTTCTAGCTCAAGAGGACAAGCGGCAAAACTCACCCCAAAACCTCAGAGGGGAAGTAAACCTGCATTGCTGTATGAGCGAACGCAACAGACGCACAGACACGGGTCCAAATTCAGCACCCTCCGTAGCCACATCCTCGTCAGTTAATAGTTCTCATGGGCGCAACGACTCACCGGGCAGAAGTAGGAGTTCTCGGCGATGTACCGCGCCACAGACTCGTTGCTGGCCGAGGCCGCCATGACCAGCAGCAGCGCGTCGCGGGCTTGCTGTCCGATGGCTCCGTCCCGGTGGATGAACGGCACGAGGAGGGAGAAGATGAGCAGGTTGGTGGAGCCCTGCTGGGCCGGTGCCGCCCGGAACAACATCTCCAGAACCACCGGCTGCCGCGCCATGGACACGCAGATCTGGTGGGGGTTTACACAGTCACAATTCTTAACAGTAATATGGTCTCCTGATTTCAGCGAAGCGCCCTAGTTTCAAAGTTCTGGGGAAATGGCGTGCTGATGAGAATGATTCTATAATTCAGTCCATGAGGTTATAGTGCAGAGCTCATATGAAATTCACAATTTCATCGAAATTTAACGTTCTTTCCTTTTGCCTTTTGCATGCATATTGCAGCAGAATTAGGATGGTAAACTTCCTGTGGAGCAAACTTCCATCTAAAGTAGTCTACTAGAATTTCTGGAGTTGCCTAGCAACACGACTCTAGTCAACTTGTGCTCGTTTCCAACAAAAAACATCTCCGAGATGTTGACCATATGTGGGGTATCTCGTCTTAATCTAAAAAGCCTGTTCTCTTCAGATTACATTTTGCTTATTGAGCCAGAACAACAAACACCTCCTGATGTGGGTTGAAGGTATCTATAGGCACGTTAGAGACGTGCGTAGACTGAATGTACCTGGTTGAGCAGCAACACCAGGCTGTTTTCCAGGGCCGGAGGGCAACCGAGATCTGGGTCGGCGCACGCTCCCAGCAGCCTCAGCAGCGGGTGGAGGACGGCCGTGTGCTGCAGCAGCGACTGCTGCGACTGGCCGATGAGCATCTCGAACAGCTTGAGCAGCGCACCCTGGCTGTCGGGGTCCAGGCCGCGGCGGAGGTGCCACTGGACCAGGCGCTCCAGGATGTTCTCGGTGACCACCAGCTCCAGTATGGGGCCCATGGGCGCAACGCCGGCAGCGCCCTCGGGGCTCTCGGCAGGCCGCTCCTCCGCCAGCAGACACAGCATCTGGTCGGTGTGATTCCTCACCGCCGTCAGGTCGTCGCTGGAGGACGAGGGCTCCTGCTGCTCCAACACCCACGAGACCTGAGCGTAGGAGCATTTTGACGTGTCAAAGCAAGAAACGCACAGGTGTAATTAATGACATTAGGAATGGCTGGATTCCATTTAGCTGCTTCGGTTTCTCTGTATCGTTTTATTGTGACAGCAGCTGTATCCAAAACCTCTATATTTACTGTCTGCCATTGAACTCAAGTGTTTCTGCTAATATTCCCATCATGCAATGGAGCATAATTTTAAAAACAGGACTTGAACCGAAGTGTTTTCCGGCTCAGGCAGATTTAGCCGCCTCTATATGGGTTTACACAAGTCAAAGGCTTCAACGGTGCATAAAAGGCAATAAAACATAATTTAATACGATAAAAGAAAAGTAAAAAAATCTTTTCTTGATGATGATCGATGTGATGCACGGTCAAATCTGAAAGCCTTCTTCCCGCTGTGTATTTTCTACCTTTAAAGATATGTTCAAAAATACATATTCAATTAATGCAAAATCATTCTACGTAATATACTGAAATCTAAAATGCGTTGACAGATATTACAAACGCAATAAAGAGTAATTTGCAACACAGTTTTATGTCTTTAGGATGAAATGTACAAAAATGACATTTGTGGTGTTAAAACAATAAACATTTGTCAACAGGTCTAGCGGTCGGCATGTCTGCAGCACCGGTGACGTTGCAGATCTGAGAGCAGCTCGTGCAGAAGCAGTGTGGTCAATGTTGCACAACACACGTTTGTGAGTTTTTTTTGTGTTATTATCTCACATCCACGTTCATGTAACTGGAGTATGAGATGTACGCCTCTATCCCGACCCTCCACTTACAAACTATGACAACATGGAGGATTGATAATTCAATACAAAGGACAGGGCGCGCCAGTTTCCCCCAAACCAGTGCATGTTGGGTGCAGTACTCTGAGTCATGTGGAGACATGTAAGAGTGCTTTAACACCGTGTGGATATGTGGCAATTCAGCTGCAGCTTATCCACCTATTGAGACTGCTGTCTGCTTCTTGTGACATGGCTTTCTGCATGAACTAATTAATAAGGCGGAACGCAAAGAGTCTGGTCTGGAAAGAGTACATCTGCAAAGTTTAGGCAACACTCACGCCCCCCCATAATAAACCAATAGGTACCACTCAGAAGTCTGATACTGCCTCTGAGGAAAGTCTCTGGTCGGGCAGTGGCCCGGCTCTGTAACCCATAAAACATCCAGCCAGTGATTGGACACGAGCCAGTCATCATGTTGAAGTAGCCCAGCCCCTCTCGTCAGCGCTGGCAGCAGCCAGCTGAAGGTGTGAACATCAGGACGGACAATCATTCACTCAAACAAAGGAAAATAAATTCTCGCTATCATTTACTTTTTATCTGCTTAACAAAAAAACAACATGCAAATATTTCTCAACCACTGTGAATGAATAAATGACTGTGCGGGGGGGTGTAACACATTTTGTGCTGAAATGAGTAATCTTTATTTTTTTCAACAGAAAATTAAGTCAAGCAACAGGTTAACGTGTTCTCAGATTTAAGGATGTTCTGCGTTTTTTCCATTTTATTATTTATTTTATCTTTAGACTCTTGGTTGTAAAAAAAACCAACCAGTTCAACGAAGAAACAACCCTTGAGTTTTGGGGAATTGGGATTATCACCTTTTACACTGTTTTGACATTAAATAGAATAAAGTGTTATACAAAGAAATTAAATCTAAGTTGGGCCACAATCCCCTGAAACAAAATAATCTTTAAAGTTTGCAGAACTAGCTTTTACTAGTTCCTGCTGACAATGCACCCGTGCATGTACAGACAATAATCACTGGATCATTTTGATACCGAAGAAAATGTGAAAAAAAAAAAGTTTGGAGTCTTGGAGTGACTTTTTTTTAATTCTACGATTATTAAGTGGATTCGTGGATGTTTCTTTGCCATAACATCAGATACGATGATGTCTTCCCAAAGTGGAAGTCACGCTGAATCTAAAGTGTGTGTCTGTGTGTTCAGATATGACTCAGAAAAAAGGAGTGAGAAGTGAGCAACACACCCAGGGTAGGTACGCCTCACAGTTTCAAAACCTCCGGGTTAGATGGACACTTCTTAGAACACGAGTCTTCATTTTGGTCATCATTTGAAAATACTTTCATATTTTCAAATAAGTGGTGAATAATATTGTAAGTGGACACCGGCCTGTGTGGCTGCTCTGTACACTTCACGGTGAATGACTGAGACCAGAATGATACAGAAATCCCACAAACTATGTGATTGTATGTGTCTCACCTGTCTCCAGTGGTTCTCAAACACCATGAGGCAGGTCTCCGGGTCGGCAGTGCAGGGGCCGGAGGGGGCGGAGCTCCGGCCGGTCCGACTCCCGTGACCCCGCGGGTTCAACCTGCTCAGCCAGCTCATGCCGGCGCCCGGCGAGAGGGGCGGAGTCAGACACCACGAGAGACTCGGCGATGAGAGGAGCTCGGAAGCGAAGAAAAAGAAAATCAAGAGGGGGAAGAAAAAAAGGAAAAGATGTGGGGGAGGAGGTGGAGAGGGAGAAGGGAGGGAAAGTATATCCACACAGAGAGGAGGTAGAAGGGGGAGGAGGTCTGCTGCAAAACACACTGTCACTGCCAGTCAGAGTACATCCAGGAAGAGCCCGCTGCTGCTGCTGCTGCTGCTGCTGCTGCTTCAGGTTCTGTGTGACCCCGTCCGCCCTGTAGACCCTGTCATCCAGTCTGGAGCCAACACCCCCCCATAGCCAGTCAGGACGGCCCCTCTGCGCTGTAAACAATCACAAGACACATCAGCATGTTGAACTGCAGCTTCGCAATCTATCTTTGAAAGCTCCAAAAATTATAAATTCTGTTTGTTTGTTTTCAAGTGTATATTACCTGAATATCTGTCTGTATTTACATTAGTTTGGCTCTCAAAATGTCCTGTTTTAGCCTTTATACATGTCAAATACTGTACGTATACATTGTAGAAACATACCAGGGAACTTTTCTATAGACAGAAATAATAATAATAATAATAATAATAATAAATACCCAGATGGGAATGTCTGTTTTGGCTAATTCCAGTGAGTTTAATGTCAATGATATACGTCTGCATTCAGTCAGACATCCATCATCTGTGCCGATGAGCGTCTGTATTGTTTCTGTGTTTTCCTAAAACAAATGCATAAGTGAGCCTTTACCAGTCGTTACCAGGGAAACCCATTCGGTCCATCTGTGGAAAGGCTACATCCCCCTTCATGCTCAACACGGGAGGAACGGTATGTGCTCCAACTTGAGAATATGAGAGTTGTGTGCAAAGTACCGGTATGTTCGCCGTTGATAAAACATCTGGCTGATCAGTTTTGCATGTTATCGCAAAGAAATGGCGAAACACAAGAGGAAGCGGCCGCAGTGCACAGGTGAGCAGTTTACAGTCACGTTGGGGAGATGGAAACACCTGCGAGGATCGAACCAATGCCGGTTTGTTTCTGAGCTAAGGGATTATGGGAAATAATGCTAGTCGAAAATCTCTTCCGAGTATCAAATACTCTCAACCTGGATGACAAACACTGTAGTTTTTCCCATAATGTCATAAAGCACCAGATCCCATGACTCCCCTAAATCAATACAGGGCCATGTTTTTCCTTATGGGGTTTATTACACAGCAGCTGTATGAGCGTACGCAGGTAAAATGTAACGTCCTCTCTTCTTCTAATGATTCACCAGCCTCTCGGCAGGCGAGTCAAAGTTAATGATAGTCAGAGAAAATACAGTTTTTCGTTAAATCTGCCAAATGAATTCAGACCCAGACATGACAGGGGAATGCTATTTCATCAACAGCAATTTTACAGACTTTATGACAAAACTATCAAAATATGTGTTTTATTTTCATGTCACACACAGCACCATAAAAGACACCCATAAAATGAGCTCAAAGTTCAGCTAAAGTTAAGACAAGGGAGTTTGTCAAAGGTTAGCCACGACACAGCTCCACTTAACTGTTGTAGTCTCACACCACAATGTCTAAAAGCAAACATAAACTCTCTCAGACAGACTGAAAATGGTTTGCTTCCAAAATTTCTTGGTTTTTTTTTACTGTTATTTTAATGGTTCACTTCTGTGTTTTGCAGTGGGTAGAGGCAGCGAGTTGTCGGAGCAGCAGCTGCGACAGATGTGCGCAGACTCTCCGTTCACCTTACTCATATCTTTTTTTAAGTCGGTGGCAAAGCGGATTCGAAACAGACACACAAAGCGTTGCTACATATGTGCTACCTGCAACGCATATCATTCATTTCCTGTCTCCTGTTTACTGATCTCTTGTGCAAACAAATATTTCCTCTCTGTAAACCACCTGTGACAACCAGCTTCACAAGACGTCTCCGTAAAAAATAAATATTTTTACCGATATGGCACACAAATCACAACCTTATTCCGAGAGTCTAAAGTTAAATGATCAGGCACGACACAAGACATGAATACAAGATAGTAGGTGAGTCTCTTCCAAATACTTTAACCAAGTGAAACTGAACAGAGCTCAAATGCAGCAGTTTGCCAATGTTTCAGAATACAAAGGAGATTGCTGAAATGTGCCAAAAATAAATTTTAAAAAATCCAGCAAATATTCACATTGGTGGAACTGTAATCAGTTAAGCTTTGGCATTGTTGCTCAAATTTTAAAAAATAAATACAAAATTTCCTGTCGATTGACTTATTTTTTCAGCTCTAATGCATTCTAATATTAGCTAAATTATTCATAACTCTTAACCATGCTTATAAACGACTTGAGATGCATTTTAAAGATCTGAAGAAGAATAAAAAGTCAGTAAGCGTTCAGGAGTCTGATCAAGCATTTGTTAAAAGTTTAAGAAAAATGTATTGGTATTCAATACCCCAAAACCCTGTACTTAAGGAAATGCATATCATAATAAAATATGTTAAAAGTACTGTACAATTAATCAGAGTGTAACCTTTGATCAAAGTATCTGATGAGCGATTACTGAAGGATTGCGTGTTTTTGCCTCGGCTGACAGGATTAGTACCACTGCATCTCCGTGACTGAGTTTCAGGGAGAACATCCTCCAACGTCCACACACGGACCCCATCATCCAGAGTCAGCCATCAATCACTGCAGTGTGTTGGGGGTCATGTGTCTGACAGACTATGGACGTTGGCGCACCTCACCAGCACTTAACCATCAAATACGACGACCTTGCCTTAAACCGATTGGTTAATTAACCGTTATCTTAACGGTATTTTTGGCTTTACACCTGATCTTGTAGTCATCATCCTGCGCCACATCTCATGTTAGCCAAACCGAGCGGCTTTAGGCTGGGAAAACAACAATCAGAGATGATGTAGCAAGCTAACGTTAGTTGGTGACGTTTCTGCAAAAAGATAATTAGCTAGCTTCGAAATGTCAACCATGTAACTATGTGCTTAGTTTGCCAAGTTTGACATGTCGGTGCGCTTTAATAGAAGGTAATTAAATAGTGACCCACCTTTGATATTTGTTAGAGTCTCAACAGTTGTTGCGAGGTCCCTATTTCCACGGATACCTGCTAATTTAGCCGGTGTGCTAGCGCCGCTGGGTTGCTAACGACTAGCCGCTAATGAATTCCACAATGTCAGAGCAGTGAACGGGTGAGCAGCGCGCAAGTAACCTGGAGACAACTGGCGAGCTAGACCGCATTGAGCGGGGGCAGCTAACACATTGACCACTCCTTCAGTCGGGCTGCCGTGCATCCTGTTAGAGACAGATAAACATCCCATCTGATGATTTCTCAAACACTCGTCCCTTCCCCGCAGCCATCTTACTTTGACTCCTCCCACACGACTTGTGACTCACACCCACAGCGACGCTGCTGCTTTTCTGTGTCACCCTGTTCGTGCGTGTGTGTGGAGGGGCTTCAAGTGTCACAATTAAAGGTTGATATCTGTGACCCAGTTCCACGCTCACGCTAAATTGTGCATTGTGTACTTACGGCTATATTGTGGCCGTCAATAGGCAATACGAGACGCTGATAAAAAAAAAGATGGGAAATCACATCTGAAACCACGAGGACCGAGCATCATCCGAGAAAAATACTCAAGAGTCTGCTTATTAGCTCACGTGGTGCTTTCAACCATATCGCACTTCATCATTTTGCTCAGCTGTCATGGATCCATATGCTTATAATGTGTTGACTTCTAATTGTTGGAATGCTGTTCAGCATTCCAACTATTGTTCTTCGAATCTTTATTCAACCTTTCTTCCGTCGCACCGCTTCTCCTCCATTTTTTAAGCTACGGAAACCGGTCAACTATTAAAATGTTCAGCTCTTTCACCAGAGGTCTGCTATGACTTTTTATAATTCTAACCTTTAAACTTTTTGAATTATTAAGCTTTTAGCAACTTTATTTTTGAATGGGATCTCTATGGAGAATATTTACTAATCCTCTTAAACTTCTTCAACTTTCAAATCCTTCAACTTCCTCATACTTTCAGCTACAGACACCATTTCAACTTTCAAATGTTGAGAAAACCCTCAACTATTGCCAACATGATTCAGCTTTTTGATATCTTTTAAACTTTTTGAACTGCAGCAATTTAACTTATTATGATTTTTAAGCCCTTTTCTGACTTTATAATGGGTGTGTATTGCGCAGCTTAGAGTGCGTGATGTCACCGCTAGAGTGAAGAGCAGCTTGAGATTCTTGTGAAAAAAACATTTGTATTTTGCCACTGTCCACAATCTTCACTCTTCATGCATCATTTCTGGATGTAGAAGTAGCTAATATTGTCCTTGTCGTAGAAAAATTACATTTCCACATTTGACACAGAAGCCGTTAATTGAGAGGAAAACCAATTTTCTGCTCCATAGAGACCAATGTTAAATTTAGCTTCAAAAACATCTTCCACAGAACACGGTACCCCATTTCTAGATCGCCAATTAAGCCACAAATTTTTTACACGACAGACACAATTTTTACAGGATCTGTTCTTTAACTCATTCTTCCCCTCAATTATTAATATCGGAGCAATAGGAGCTACGGTTATGGGAGTTTTGACGATTTGTTTGAGAGGTGTTTCCCTGTTTTATCTCCATGAAATGGCTTCAGGCACACAGGTGTTCGCGAATGAGCCAATTAGTGATGTTGATCAACACACAGACTCACAGACACACTCGCACATACACTCCTCTCCCTCTATCTCTCTGTGTCTCTCATACAGTCATTCAGGTCTTAGGGATCTTTAGAGGTCTTTCTCTCTCATTCTTTCTTCTCTCTCTCTCATTCTTTCTACTCTCGCTCTCACTCACTCACTCATTCTTTCTTCTCTCTCTCTCACTCATTCTTTCTTCTCTCTCTCTCATGCATTCTTTCTTCTCTCTCTCTCACTCATTCTTTCTTCTCTCTCTCATTCTTTCTTCTCTCTCTCTCACTCACTCACTCATTCTTTCTTCTCTCTCTCTCACTCATTCTTTCTTCTCTCTCTCTCATGCATTCTTTCTTCTCTCTCTCTCTCACTCATTCTTTCTTCGCTCTCTCATTCTTTCTTCTCTCTCTCTCACTCACTCACTCATTCTTTCTTCTCTCTCTCTCACTCATTCTTTCTTCTCTCTCTCTCACTCATTCTTTCTTCTCTCTCTCTCACTCATTCTATCTTATCTCTCTCACTCATTCTTTCTTCTCTCTCGCTCTCACTCACTCATTCTTTCTTCTCTCTCACTCATTCTTTCTTCTCTCTCTCTCTCTCTCACTCATTCTTTCTTCTCTCTCTCTCACTCACTCACTCATTCTTTCTTCTCTCTCTCTCTCACTCATTCTTTCTTCTCTCTCTCTCACTCACTCACTCACTCATTCTTTCTTCTCTCTCACTCACTCACTCATTCTTTCTTCTCTCTCTCTCTCACTCACTCACTCACTCATTCTTTCTTCTCTCTCTCACTCACTCACTCACTCACTCACTCATTATTTCTTCTCTCTCTCTCACTCACTCACTCATTCTTTCTTCTCTCTCTCTCTCTCACTCATTCTTCTTCTCTCTCTCTCTCATTATTCTTCTCTCTCTCTCTCACTCATTCTTCTTCTCTCTCTCTCACTCATTCTTCCTCTCTCTCTCTCACTCATTCTTCTTCTCTCTCGCTCTCACTCATTCTTTCTTCTCTCTCTCTCTCTCTCTCTCTCTCTCACTCATTCTTTCTTCTCTCTCTCTCTCACTCATTCTTTCTTCTCTCTCTCACTCATTCTTTCTTCTCTCTCTCTCTCACTCATTCTTTCTTCTCTCTCTCTCTCGCTCATTCTTTCTTCTCTCTCTCATTCTTTCTTCTCTCTCTCATTCTTTCTTCTCTCTCTCACTCATTCTTTCTTCTCTCTCTCATTCTTTCTTCTCTCTCTCTCTCTCATTCTTTCTTCTCTCTCTCTCTCTCTCTCTCACTCACTCACTCATTCTTTCTTCTCACTCTCTCTCTTTCTTTCTTCTCTCTCTCTCTCTCTTTCTTTCTTCTTGCTCTCTCTCTCACTCATTCTTTCTTCTCTCGCTGTCTCTCATACAGTCTTTCAGGTCTTAGGGAATTGTTCAAATATCAAAATGTTCAGCTCTTTCAGGAGAGGGGTGCTTTGACTTTTCATATTTGTAATATTTAAACTTTTTGAATTTAGCTTTTTGCAATTTTCTTTTGAATGGGATCTCTATGGAGAAAATCTTCAAATCCTGTTATACTTCAACTTTCAAAGCCTTCTTCTTCCTCATACTTTCAGCTACAGACACCATAGTTAGACATTTCAACGAGAAGGTTTTTCAGCAGTGCAGTTTAAATGCTTTCGGGCTTCAACATTTTTCAGACAGATAGTCTCCCATTTCTTAATTTTCAGCAATTTTTTCACAATTCATTTTAGCTTTCAGCATTCCAACGCATTTTCAGCAGGAAATGCTTTTTCTAGTTAACTGTCATAGCCGACTTTGATAAAGTTAGTGCGACATATAAAAGAAGAGACTTGTCCAAATCAAAGCAGAAGAGGCCGAAATACCCTGACTTTAAGTCACCATGGGTCAAACTCCACAAACACTAGATCCTACATTTCCCCTAATACAACTCAGTAATGTATCTTATCAGACCCCCTGAAGAATACCCTTAACTTGGCCGTTTACGGTAAATAACACACAGAAAACACAGCAATGTGTATGTTTTAACCTCATTTCAGCAATATTTCAGCAGCAGAAGTTTTGGCAATACAAATATAAAAAACAGCAAAAACCAGGCAAATACTGAACCAAACCAGGGATAAAAACACCAAAGAATGTTGGAGTATCAAACCCAAACTGAGATAATCCATCTTGGTTATTTTTCACCTTAAAAAGCTCATCCACAGCCACAGAAGACATCCTTTATTGGGCCTACTCCGTCCTGAAAGTTAAATTTACTTCATGAGTAAAATGGCTGAAGTGATCTTTTAAAAGTTAAACACTAAAGTTTATTCTTGAACTTGAAAATAATACTTGAGTTGACTGAGTTGGGATTATTTTCGTCAAAATGCAGCTAATTTAGCGTTGAGCGAACAATTCATAATAATGAACCATCAACCCAAATGAAAAAATGCTAAAATTAAAACTGGAAGGCCGAAAATGGAATTCCTTTATGTTTTTATTTCATTGAAAGAAAAAAAATGTAATCTGCATATTTTGTATTATTACAATATTATATTATTTTATATTAAATTTCAACATTTTATATTTATTGTAAACATTTAATTTGGGCCAGATTATCCAAAATTAAAAACTAATCCAAAACATATATGAATGAAAAAAATATTGTCTCTTCTAATTTTCAATTTCCTTTTTAATGTGGCATACTATCTGTAGTGCACTCTGTGTTTATTGACAGTGACACCTTCCCTGTAGTTTGAGCTCTACGCTCCCGTTATTGTTTGTTGTCTCTAATAGCCTCTGATGTGCAAAGGAAGACCTCTCTCTTTTCTAGGGGAAGAAAGAATTCCCGGAGGACACATGACATCTGTTGTGGTTTTCTTCCATGGAGACCTGCATCACCAGGCAGTCCTCAGTCCTCAACACCTGGTTTGTTGTCAGGTGAACTATGTCGCACTGCCTGATGCAGGTCAACAAGGTTGTTTCATTTATCGCACGAGAAAGGGCAACGTTCATGCAAGAGGAAACAAAAGCAAAGGTCATGCTCCCTGAATGAAATGTGTTAGTCTGAGGCTACACTTTGGAGAATGGATAAAACAAGCGATGTTAGTATTGGAGGTAACCAATGGCAGAGACTGCTCAGGTGGCAACGGGGGAAGAAAGTGTCCGAGGAAGGAGAGGATGGAGTCAAGGATGAGGAGAAACGCAACACCAATCTGGATCTGAAGTGGGAAGTTAAGTAAGTAATGAATGGATCATAATCATGGACTTATTTGGTAATTACAATTAGTGTGAGGACATTCATTATTAATTTATTCGGACTTCATCACTTCTGAATTGGTGAAGAACAAGCCTTTTGATGAGAAAATGAATGTCCTATAAGTCAGTTAATCTAATAGAAAGTATTTTTATCCACAAGAGCATTTTTCCCAGATGTATATTCTTGGTTTTGAATCTTAATTTGTAGGGTATTTAAAAAATAATCTACCTAATCATGTGTCATACCTCACCAACAAGGCAGTGTGGACAAAATGTAATTCCACAGAATCCTAAAGACGTGTTATGTATGTGAAAGCTTTCAGAATCACTTCATAGAAAATAAAAATGATGCTCATCCCATTCGACAGATGATCAACATGTACTATTATTTTTACAGAACATATACTATGTTTTTGAGTATTTAAGGGAAGACACCCCAGGTGAATAGGGAACCAAAATAATATATATCACAACCCAGGCATTCAAAGATTATCTATTGTATTACATGTTTTCTGAAATATGTGTTTAAATATGCAAATGAGGTATTATCTAATATAAATATATATATGTATATATATATATATATTAGGTATTATCTAATACAGCGGTTCCCAAACTTTTTAGGCCGCGCACCCCCTTCTACATCCCGACCGGGTTCGCGCACCCCCCCCCCCCCCCCCCTTAATAAAAAAAAAAAAAAAAAAAGCAACAGAGCCTTTTAAGCCTTTATAGCCGCATAAGAATCGGACCAATGAGAGAACAGTTTGCTCGCACGTGGCATTTGTTTACAAGATTTAGTCCGCTGTTAAATGTTGCAGTGTGAACACAAACCGAACAAAGGGGCAACTGCAACATTGTATCATATTAATCCCTGAATCGGAACAAAGCAAACGAACTGAAGGTGTGAAAACGCCCTGAAACACTGCAACAAAGTTTCAATAACTTTCAGTTACACAAGGCGTCACTTTTAAAGGGCAATACGGATGCGAGCACACACGCACAGGCTCAGAGGCAGATTATCACATTTAATTTACAATTAATGACCGACTAATGAAGCCAGGATGTCTTCGGACAAAGCATCGATGCGGCGCGACACAGTGTTGTTGGACACCGGGATCATGTCCAACTTTTTTGCTTCTTTCTCCCCAATCATACATTCCACCATCTCTCTGGCAGCTGGCAAGCACACGTCTTCGGCGATTGTGTGCGGTAGCCCCTTTCTCGCTCTTCTGTAACCAGATATGAAGCCCGTAGTGCGTCATTTGTAGTAGACCCAACACATGAATGAGACTGCAGTTGTTTTGGCTGTTTTGTAACTCCTCCAATTTCGATATAAACAATGTAAGGGGCTTTTGACTTGCACTGGCATGCTTGGTGTTCAGGTGGCGACGTAAATAAGAGCTTCAGACAGCTGTTAGCCAGAACCTCACTTCACACCACGCACTGTGGCTTTGGGCAATCTGCGTTGCCAATCCAAGTGAAGCCCAGACACACATACTTTTCATAATTTTCCCTCTTTTTTTTCCCAGTCTGATGCTCACTCTCGTTTCCTCTTTTTTACCTTGACTCCGCGATGGGCCGATGTGCTCCCGATTTGTCTGTGCTATCCCTTCCTCCTTTTCGGTCTCCTCCGTCTCATCTTCCTCTGACTCTGGCTCGATTTCTTCTCCCGGTCTCTCCCCAACGCACCTCTCCGTTCCCCTCGCCTCCGATTCCTCTCTCTCTCTCTGTCCCTCTCCTCTTTTACGACTGATAGCTTCAGATGGCCCACTTGACAGTTTCCCCGATTTCAGCCAGTTTAGCATATTTGCATGAATGTTGCTGAATGAATGAAGTTCGCTGTTAGCTGACGTTAGCTGCACAAGCTAGGCTGGCTAGTGTGTACGACTGGCGGCAGGTGGCAAGTCTGCCGGAAGGAGCTCAAGTGCATTTATTAAATTGTACGTTTTTTATTTAAAATCTTACAGAGGGAAATTTTATAATTCATGTTTTTATTTTGTGAAAAATCCCACTTTTTAAATTAAAATTACATTTTATTTTTATATTTAATATTATTACACCATCAGACCGCCATTACACTTTTCCTCTCGCGCACCCCCTAGAGGCAGCTCGCGCACCCCCAGGGGTGCGCGCACCACACTTTGGGAATCCCTGATCTAATATAATATATATATGTATATATATATATATACATATATATATTATAATAATACAAATTCCTGTTTCATCCGTAAATAATGCAAAATTAATCAAACAGCCATACAAATAACAAAATATATTTTTTTAAAGCAAAAGACCTAAATGTGTATTTTGAATGTTTTCTTTCCGCTAGTCTGTCATGGAAGCAAAATCACCCAAAATCTCAAAATTGATCAGTGCATGAAAAAGTATGTTCATGCCCGTTGCGCCTCACTTTTAGAAGTCATGCTGTGACAGATGGAAAAATTCAGCTTATTGTTCATGTAGATATGAGAACCACACAAAAACACAATCTCTATGTGACAATTCTCCTCATGTCACACCAACATCATCATGACTGACAATCCTCATTTGCCTCTCCTTTTCTCTTCATCATCATTTCCCCATCAGCTGGAAAGAGTGGGTGGTTGATCCGGCAGAACACTTTTATTATGTTTGGCTACAGGTCATGATCTTTCCCGTCGTCTACAACTGGGTGATCATCATTCTGAGGTAGAAACATGGAACATGGAGGATATCAAATATTAATCACAAATTGAAGCATATTACATGTCATCAGTATGACATCCGTCGTCTTATTGGTTATGTTTTCTCAGGACATGCTTCACTACAATTGCATTGAGCTACCTGCCTGTTTGGCTCACACTGGACTATCTGGCAGACCTCATGTATTTGGTTGACATGATCATCACTGTCCACACAGGTAAATGTTATTTTATTATTATTTTTGTTGGTTTTGATTGAGAATTTAAAATAGAATACAACTCTTCAAATCCTGCTTTTTTTTGTCACATGTGAAGTCATGCAAAACGTGAACCATGAAAGGAACACCAAGTTTCAGCCGAGTTGTAATGAACTGAAATAGCATTTTTAATTTATCAGTCATAGCATTAATGGGTTAATGGCAGTGGTGTATAAAGTACTCAAAAGCCATACTTGAGTAAAAGTAAAGATACCTTACTGGAAAACTACTCCAGTAAAAGTAAAAAGTCACCTATTAGAATACTACTTGAGTAAAAGTCTTAAAGTATCTGATATTTGTTGTACTTAAGTACAAAAGTACTTCAGTATCAAAAGTAATTTTCTGATATTAAATGTACATCATAACCTGAACATTAAATGAACATCATAACCTGTTCATTGAGAGTAAAAGTACAAGTAAATGCTGTTAATAAAAAAGCAAAGGGTCAGAATTTTGAGAATTATGAAGTTTATTCTTTTCAGTGCTGTGACCACCATGACCAAGGACATGGAGCTGTGTTGAACATAATTGGGTTGGCTGTGATCCATTCAGGAGCAACAATGTTCAACATAACATATTGTACATAAGTATAATTTTGCATATATGAACTTATCATCATAATTCTCCGAAAAGCAATATGACACTATGAAGGAGTTGCGTTTATAAGTATGCTCATTCCGACTAGAGGATGTAGAGGGCCAATGCATAATATTGTGTTCAGCAAAAAATATCCACTTGATGCATCAGGTCAGTGTTTTGAGAAAGGACACCTGCCTTGTAAACTCCTATGGGCCTGATTTGAACACAATAGGCAAAGGTTTTTGCTCAAGCTGAATCTGCAATTGGGCGACTGCTACCATCATAACTCCATCTGATCATCCACAACATGACTCAAATATCAAAACATGATCAATACTAAAGCAGCAACACAGTCATTACTTGAAACTGAAACATGTCCTGTTCATCTTCAAAAGAAGTTGGTTTTCAAAATTGCGAGAATTCAGTCTCGCTCTTCTTGGGCTGAAGACTAGTCCTGCGATGCTAAATAGTCTTTCACAGGCCGCTGAGGCAGGTAGAGGTGTGTTCAGCGTCACAGACAGCTTGCGCACTGCTGCGAAGGATTTCCCTAATGCTAACGCTTATGCTAACGCTGCGCTCTCTCGGCTCCCATCAATCCTATGGTGTCGTGGCTAGCTATAGCTAACGTTAGCCAACTAGTGCTGCACAACTGTCAACACTTCCTCAGCTCACTAACTCGCTAGCAATCCACGGGTGTTGGTCTTCGTCACCACCGTCGTTTGTTGCGGGAGTAGCAGGTGCTTCCATTTCTGCTTCCATCATTGTAGAGTGGAATTCTACTCATGTAGTCGCCCGCTAGCTTATAGCATGTAGCATCCTGGGCATCACTGGGAATCAAAACACCGCGGCTTTGAGAGCACTTGTTTGCAATTGTGCATTGACGTGATTGACCAATGATTTAACTCGCAAGCTCGGACCACTGATTCACCAAACCTGCTTGCTTGCAGTCTGTGTTCCACCACAGTCCCCGACGCTGGTCTCATGATTCATTTTTTTCTCAAGATAGATTTGATTTTGTAGCGAGTAACGAAGGTTTCAGGGGAAATGTATCGGAGTAAAAGTATCAGTTTACTTTGCAAAATGTAGTGAAGTAAAAGTAAAAGTAAACAGAAATATAAGTAGTAAAGTAAAGTACAGATACCCAAAAAAACTACTTAAGTACAGTAACGAAGTATTTCTTCTTCGTTACTATACACCACTGGTTAATGGTGTATTTGTATTACATGGGAGTTAAAACAGACACTGTGAAACTCAGATTTTTCTAGATCCTTACATGTATGGCCCGCATGAGAGAAGGGAGACACGGGATTAATAGAACCAAGACTGAGAGGGACAGACTGTCAGACCCGGCTTTTATGAAGGCAAATCACTGTCAAAATCGCGCATATTTTACTTTAACGAGCGCTTTTACGTCACTCCACGAGCAAAATTCACTCTCGCGCGAGCAAAAGTCGCTCCCGAAGCTTTAACCCGCTCGCTCGCGAGTCTTTTTCCTGCTCGCTTGCGAGCAGTTTTTCTTTTTGACAGTAAGTGGGCGGACCCAGTCGCCATTGTATCTCTACATCTAATTGTTGTTATCCTGTTTCTTTATTGTTGGAATGCTGTTAAGCATTCCAACTATTGTTATCCTG
>NC_136643.1:6362936-6607936 GCF_949748355.1 Melanostigma gelatinosum | reverse complement strand
CTGCAAATAATACTTCTACTACTACTACAACAAATATCACCACTGCTGGAATTCTTTTAAGCTACAGAAACCGTTAGAATATCAAAATGTTCAGCTCTTTCAGGAGAGGGATGATATAACTTCATATTTGTAATCTTTCAACTTTTTGAATTATTCAGCTTTTTGCAATTTTTTAAAAATTGGATATCTATTTTCAGCAATGTTTTTGAGATTCATTTCAGCTTTCAGCATTCCAACGCATTTTCAGCAGGAAATGCATTTTCTAGTTGGTTACAATCCTCGTCTTGGGATAAACCGGATATCACTCTGACACAGCCGCTCGGGGGAGATTTTCAGATAATCTTTTCCATCCCTACCTCCCATTCATGATGTGAAGCAGTAGGTCACTAACTCTTTCAAATCAGATGGATTTAATATCTCAATAAGTAGTGACAACCTATGCTTTGACTTGGTAACAGACTAGGAAGTGTACTCTGGGCTTTGTTAAACCTTGTTCTTCCCTCTCCAGGTTACTTGGATCAGGGCATCCTGATCAAGGACGTCACACAGCTGAGGAAGCGCTACCTGCACTCTAAAAGTTTCTTAAGGGACCTGGTTTCCCTACTGCCCACCGACTTCCTCTACCTTGTCTTTGGCATCCAAGCTCCGCTGGTGAGGATCAACCGACTTGTCCGTATTCCACGACTCAACGAGGCCCTGGATCGCATGGAGACGAGAACCTCCTACCCCAACACCTTCCGCATCTCCAAGCTCATGATCTACATCTTTGTGTTGATCCACTGGAACGCCTGTCTCTACTTTGCACTGTCCAGCTACATCGGCTTCGGAAGTGATCATTGGGTTTACCCCAACATGACCAACCCGGCGTTCGCCTCCATGCGTCGTCAGTACTTTTACTGCTTCTGGTTCTCAGCCCAGATTTTCACCACAGTGGGAGACACCCCCCTGCCGAAAAGAGAAGAAGAGTACTTGTTTATGATTGCAGACCTGCTCATTGCCGTGCTGGTGTTTGCATCGATTGTTGGCAATGTTGGCAATGTCATCACAAGCCTAAGGGACCGTGATAATGTCTTCTTCCCTAACCATGAGCTGGTAAGTTGGAAGACCTCAGTTTCTGACATGAATCTTGTTCCTGACATTTTCTGTATGTGATACAATCTTGGAACCCATTGGCTATTGATAAGCCTCTAGGTGCAAGGGGCTATATTTCTGGGGATCCGGTGTAGCTCGTGGATATATGGGCCAAGACTTAATTTTACATGGGCTGCTGGTTGTTTAAAGTCCGATTAGCAACTTGCGATGCAAGACTGTTGGAGGTGAGCCAATGCGTTGTTTTGTTTTTTTATAAGGGACTGCTGTTCGTGTCCCATATGAAACTAAAAATAAACTTTGGCATGTCAGTCATTAGTCACCTGAGTTGTTTGTTACTTTGTAATGAGTCAGTCAAGTTAACTACCACGCTCTTTTCCTAAACCTAACTAAGTGGTTTTCTTGCCTTAAAGTTAACTTCCTATGAAGACAGAAATTTGTTTTTAAAAGACACTCTGCATTTATTTGGTGGACCCTGAATCATATTTGACATGTTCAGAACTGATGCTAGAGGAGTACCTAGAACGTCGTAGTTTGAAGCTTTGGGCCACTGACCAAACTGCGTTATTTGACAAGTTGGGAGTGAGAATGTGCTGCAAAATCTTGTCCCGTTGCCAGAGGATTGCATGTGAATGCACAATCTGTTCATAGAGATGTGATATGACATAAGAAAAGGATTGGCAGATTGCGTCATGTTTAATTACATTCTTTGGCTGAAAGTATTTTGTTGTATGGAAAATAAGGCTCTTTTCCCTCTCTCAGGTTAAGGCTTACCTGCGAAGCCATCACATTAGCAAGGAGCTTCGTCAGCGCATCGACAGCTGGTACCAGCATCTTCACATCAACAAAAAGATAATGCGAGAGAACGAAATCTTGCAGCAGCTGCCGGTACACCTGAGGACAGAGATCGCTGTCAGCGTCCACCTGCCCACGCTCTCTAAAGTCACCATCTTCCAGCGCTGTGAGAAAAGTCTGCTGGAGGAGCTGGTGCTTAAACTAACGCCACAGGTCAGGGGGAAAAGAAGGTGAACCTGCTGCTCCCGGGTTCATCGAATGCATCGTAAAATGCTTCCAGAAAAGAATTGTTCAAGGATTAAGATTAAAGGATTCTCATGCCTTTTGTCTCACAGGTGTTCAGTCCGGGAGAGTACGTCTGCAGGAAAGGAGACGTGGGCCATGAAATGTACATCATCAGAGAGGGAAAACTTGCAGTTGTAGCAGATGACGGGGTCACAGAGTTTGCTGTCCTGACTGAACCCAATTTCTTTGGGGAAATTAGTATCCTCAATATCAAAGGTAAGTTGATATTGTACTTTGCACATGGTCATATTACATTTATTAATTCATGCAAGTGAGGGGGAATGGGCCAAATCTTGGCACAATATACTCAGAAGAGAGTTTAGTTAAGTCAACAATGCAAAAAGGTAGAATGCTAGACTTTATGCTTTAAGTATGATTTGGAGGGACAAGAGTAGTCTTCTTTTTGTGGTGCGTTTGGACTTTGCGAATGCATTCGGCTTATGAAGGGAAGGATCCAACACTCAGGAATGAAACATTTGCTGTGTTAACATTGGTCAAGACTGGACAATTTGGTAGATGATTGAGTGACAGCTCAAATGAAAGGTCAGTCGTATAACTGTGGTCAGAATGGGGTGATCCTGTCGATCAGCGGTTCCCAAACTTTTTAGGCCACGCACCCGCTTCTACATCCCGACCGGGTTCACGCACCCCCAATCCCCCTCCCCCACACACACACACCTTAAAAAACAAAAAAAAAGCAACAGCGCCTATTTATAGCCGCATAAAAATCGGACTAATGAGAGAACAGTTTGCTCGCGCGTGGCGTTTGTTTACAAGATAAAAAACACAAAAACTCTTCCTGCACCGTGCCTTCGAAAAGGTAACGGACGTACACCAGAAGATTGGCCAGATTAGCCACATCTGTAGACTCGTCTACTTGCAGAGAGTAAAACTCACTCTTCTTCACGCGACCGACTAATGTAGCCAGGATGTCTTTGGACAAAGCATCGATGCGGCGCGACACTGTTGTTGGACGCGGGATCATGTCCAACTTTTTTGCTTCTCTCTCTCCAATCATACATTCCACCATCTCTTTAACATTTTTTTCCCTCTCCACCACCGCCTCTCCTTCTCCCTATTATGCGGTCAGAATACTACCACAACACGCCGCCTGTCTCCGGCAGAAATGCGCTCATCCACGCACGGGAACAACACGAGTTGTAATATATACCTCCATAGCACCCCGCCACTCTCGGCTCATACCTCCCCAGCAACGAGGCACATCACCCGGTCACAATACCTCCAGAATATCCCCCGTGTGAAATCCGGGACTTGGTTTTATGGTTCCGAGTGGCGGGCGCTCACCCGTTGGCGCCGGGACGCGAGGTCTCCAGCCGCCCCCGCCGCGAGGCACCCGATCGTCAGGTCTGTCAGCCCTCGGAACAGGCCGCGGGTCAACAACTTGTGGGTGGCGGGATAGAGGCGAGGCAGATCACAGAAAAATAATAAAGACTAGAGTATGAAGATATGTTGATGAGAAACGTATTTGTAATACGTCAAACACAAATGTAATCAGGGAGAAAATACGTTCATGGTAAAACGTAATTGAGAATGCATTTTAGTTTTGGGGGAATGTCATTTTTAGGAGACAGGACTGCACCGCCATTACATTTTTCCTCTCGCGCACCCCCTAGAGGCAGCTTGCGCACCCCCAGGGGTGCGCGCACCACACCTTTGGAATCCCTGCTGTAGATGAACATAACGAAAGGAACTTGATGTGAGAATGGAAAGCACAGAGTTGAGAGACACCTGTAAAAATATGATTGACTTTCTCACTTAAAGCAGCAACAAGAATGTTTCCCTAGTGTTCCTTTGGACACTGAAATGTGCCTGCTTTAGATAATTCTTGGTTTTTATTTAAGAAAATTCTCACTAAAGTTGAAAAGAAATCACCACTTATTTACTTTTAGGTAACAAGTCAGGCAATCGCCGCACTGCCAACATCCGCAGCATCGGCTACTCTGACCTGTTCAGCTTGTCCAAAGAAGACCTGACGGACGTGTTGTCTGAGTTCCCTGCAGCCAAACGTCACCTGGAGGAGAAAGGCCGACAGATCCTCACCAAGATGGGCATGTTGGAGGAGAGTGGGGAGCGAGAGGAGGGGGAGGCAGAGAAGGTGGAAACCAAGATAGGCAGACTGGAGAGCAAACTGGAAATCCTGCAAACCAAACTAGCTCGACTTATGTCAGAATTAGAGTCGAGCAGCCGCAAGATGCAGGCAAGGGTGGAGCAGCTGGAGTGGGAGGTGGCAGCCGTGGAGCCCCAGCTGCCAGAAGACGAGGAAAGAGAAAGAGAAAAGGGGAGAGGTGAAGGGGTGGGAGGGGAGGTCGGATGGGAGCGGGAAGAGGCAGAGGGGGAGGCAGATGAGGGTTTGGATACAAAGGTGAAAAAACAGGGACAGGGAGAGGATGGTGATGTGACCAAAGAGGGAGATGGAGAGAGCACTAAAAGTACAAAAGAGGACGTGGAAAGGATGCTGGAGGGAGACAAATGTGGCCTGAAAGACCCGGAGTATCGGGTAAAGAAAAAAGAAGATGACGGAGCGAAAAACAGAGAGAAAGGAGATGACAGACCTGGGAAAGGAGATGGGGCTGAGATTGAACATGAAGATGAGAAAGAAGAGAAAAGAGGAGAGAGAGCATCTGAAGAGGGGAGAGAGAAGGTTGAAGAAGACTCAGAAAATGTAGAGAGGGAGCAGAAAGATGAAGGGCAGAAAAAATAGTGAATGAAAAACTAAAAAATTGTTAATTTTTTTCATTGGGTATTTCTTTGTTTTATCTTCATAGAATTATTGAAAATCTTAACATCTCATTGACACACTTTCTGCATTACAACATTGTACCCCTAGATGGCAGCATTGTATCCACCACATTTATTCATAATTTCATTCCCATGATAATACTAAAGTCACCCATATTCCCTGCAGGGTTATTTTTTAAGACTTCTGTCTTAATTATGTTGCATACAAATACATTGATACATTATAGTTAACATTGCAATAGTTTTTCTTTGACTCCTTAAAAGGTACCATATGTGATCCAAAATGTAAACAAACAGGTATAGTCCCACCACACCACCAAAAAAAGGAACCTGCAGACAATAACCCCATATTATAATATATGATAATATGACACTGTTGGGAGCCATTCTTCTGTAATATGACTACTTTTACCTGATCTGAGGCTTTAAATCACACATTATTTCTAATTATTTCCAACATGTCTTGTCTGATTTATATTATTGTTACTGCTTTCATCTCGTATTATTGCACCATATTTTATTATTTTAAAACATACATTATTTTAATTTTCTCCTTTTATTGGCCTTATTACGTATTATGTTTAAATCCTGTCATACGTGCTGTATAAATAAAGTTTATGATGATTACTGTTCTTTTTATTATCTACTTTTTATAGTGCATTTTACAGTTTATACTTGTACATTAACTTAACTTACTGTGACTGAGAACTTTTGTAATGTGGTATTGCTACTTCTACTTCTCAAAACACCTGGGTGTCATAAAAAGCACAGGTCGCTCCTTTAATGACGCAGAGTTTACGTACTTCCCGGAAGTGCAGCGGGGACACAGGCCCCATCGATTCAACACAACTGCATAGATAAGCACTTACTAATAATAAAGCTCGGTTTGTATATCATTTTCATGGAGTACTACCGCTAACACATATGGAGTGTCAAGAGGAAAAGCCGATCATCTATACTATGGAAAACAAGCCGATTGTGACATGTGAGTGTTTATTAAAAAGGAGACGTTCAGTCTTATTTGTTCTGGTCTTGACAGTTAGCCAGCTAGCTATGTTCAGTAGCTCGTTTTAGCTAAGCTAGCTGGTATATTAACCAGCTTGGAGGCACTGCGTGTGTGTTGCGAAGTGTGCTTGAATGTCCACTTGTCAAGGCTTTAATAGTTTCATACTCGCACACTACAACACTGTCTTTGATAAATGTCCACATGGGAAACGGCATATCTCTCAGCTAGCTTGCAGCTATATTGATTAACAGGCCTAACGTTAGCTAACGATATTACGTCACGGCTAGTTGCTGCAGTTTTTGGGAAAGATATCACCTTGTTCCCTGATGGACAGCCACAGTTTCCACCGTTAGCAGCTCTGACAGCAGTCGCCACATGATTTGTCTGCGGTGGGGTCAGCTTGCCATTCATAAATCCCTTGGAATCTCATGGAAGCTTCTTGGAGGGGTTAGTTTTAGGAGCCGACTCATCTCAAGGTAACAACCTGGCCATCCTGAGGCTTAGCAAGTGTCCTAACTCAGGTGTATGCTTGTTTTTGCATTGCTGATTAGATAAAAAAATAAGCAATTTAGTCATAATGACTTCCACCTGCAGGTTGTATGTAGGTTCATCCATATTCCCTGAAGAGTCTGGAGCCACAGTGTACAATAATGCAGAATTCGGTCCATGTCTGTGGACAAGTTGTCTTCTCCAGTTGCCCCATTTTTGTTTGGTAAATGAATGGTTAAGTTGCTGTATTGTGGAGGGAATGTTGTTTTGGAATTTAGGGGAGAAGAGTCCCTGTTAAAGTTTTCCGACATATGGAAATACAAAGTAAGTAATAATAAACATAAATCTGCAGCTTATTTCTGAAAGTCGCTGGTAATTGTTGGAAGAATTGATACTGATACTGGACACTACGCATGTGAAAATATGTGAAAAAAGAAATGTATTATATTCTCATCAATCATTGATTTAAATCACCTTCGGAATGTACGTTTCACTCAGATGAAGTGTAGTTTATCCCCCCCCCAAAAAATAACCCCCCATAGATTTATAGACTTATGAATAAAAGACTTTGATCTAAGCTTTTAAATGTGTAACTCGTTTTGCTCCGTCTGCTTTTGCTGGTGTTCCCCTGCCAGATGAGCAGTGTTGTCCTTTCACTGTTACTTGATGCTTTGTGTAAGATGGACTCGCCCGCGCTCACAGGGATTGGTGTTTGCGTTGCAGGCTTGTATTTGATAAGCGTTTTTGATAACCTTTGTGTACATTCAAAGTTCACTCTTGTTCGGGCGACGCTGGAGAGATTTAGCCTGTAACATAAACTTAACGTACACGGACGCATTTACTAAATAACACTCACTGGATCACGCTGAAAGGACTTTTAGAAAAAGGCCACAGTACGATTGTACATGCAAACTACTTATGAATATATAAGGACTCGTCGCATATGAGGCAATAGTCACACCCGTGCTGAAAGAAATCCACATTCAGTGATGTTTTGTGTTAAAAATAGTGGGCAGAAAGGGGAGGGCTAATTGATAGATAATAGTCAAATTGTCAGCATATTAAAAGCTTTTTACATGTGGCCCAGTTCCAGTGTAGCTGGAACAATTACCCTACGTGTCACTGTTCATGGAAATGCACACAGCTACTATGGATGACAGTTTTTTTTTAAATAAGCTTTTCATGAATAGGGCACCGGTGGTGACATTGAAGTCACTTTGTTGTTAAACTGAGGATCCTACCGCTGGTGAGGGCCTGGTCTCCCGACTTAGTCAGGATTTGGAGGATGGACCAGGTATTACTAAGCCAACATCAGCACCTCCATCTCATATTCACATTTTTATTTTGAAAGTGCATTATGTTTGCGTGTAGTGCCACAACAAAACTGTTGCAGCACTTAAGGACTGCTCTCCAAATTGACACATACAATATACTGATATGTAACTTAAAGGGGACATAGCATGAAAAACTCACTTTTTTAGATCTTTTGCATATATTTTTGGGTATCAGGAACAAATGTGATTCAACGAGCCTATCATATGCAGAAGCCCCCCCCCATCTGAGAATCTCCACCAATGACTTGAGAAATACCTTTTTCATTCATTTTTTTCTTCTTTAATTTCACAAGATACTATTTATGCTCATTTTGCACTAAAGTTCTTAACTAAAAGAAAAGCACTCGGTGCTTCTCATGTGTTGAGTATGTAATTCACACAGGAGTATACAAAACTAGAAAATGCATTTCCTGCTGAAAATGCGTTGGAATGCTGAAAGCTGAAATGAATCTCAAAAACATTGCTGAAAATAGATATCCAATTTAAAAAAAATTGCAAAAAGCTTAGTAATTCAAAAAGTTGAAAGATTACAAATATGAAGTTATATCACCCCTCTCCTGAAAGAGCTGAACATTTTGATATTCGAACGGTTTCTGTAGCTTAAAAGAATTCCAGCGGTAGTGATATTTGTTGTAGTAGTAGTAGAAGTTGTAGTTGTAGGAGAAGTATTATTAGCAGTATCAGTATTATTAGCATTTGAATAAGTACTAGTTGTAGCAGTAGTGATATTTGTAGTAGTAGTAGTAGAAGTTGTAGTCGAAGTATTAGTAATTAGAAGTAGTAGTATCAGTAGTTGTAGTAATAGCTGTAGTAGTGGTCGTAGTATTTTATATAACAGTAGTAGTAGTAGTATAATTAGTAGTAGTAGTAGTAATAGTAAAGTAAGTTTTTGAAGTAGCAGTCGTACTAATAGCTGTATTAGTACTGGTAGTAGCAGGAATAGCAGTATTAGCAGTTGTGGTGTAAGTAATAATTGTAGTGGTAGTAATAGCAGTAGTGGTAGTAATACTAGTTATGGTAGCAGTAATAGCAGTAGCAGGAATAGTAGCAACAGCAAAAGTTGAATTAGTAGTAGTAGTAGTAATACTAGAAATATTAGCAATAGTAGTAGTTGTCACAGTATTTGTAAGAGCATTCATTATTTCAACAAAAAAGCCTAATTTTGAGCTAAATGTTTAAATACAGTTAATCCATGAGGCTTTTATTTTGAAAGGGTGGGACTGGGTGGGGGAGGGAGGGGAGAGGAGACATAATCATAATGTTTGACACATAAACAAGGTTATTAAATGAAAGGCTTCATCACAAGCAGTTCAGTTAGAATTCACTCTCTGGGGCTTTTATTTTGAAATGGGGTGTGGGGGAGAAGGGGAGAGGAGACAGAATCAAAATGTGAGATAAACACAAACCGGTTATTAAATGACAGGCTCATCACAAGCATTTCAGTTAGGATTCATTCTGTGGGGCTTTTATTTTTAAAATGGCGTGTGTGTGTGTGGGGGGGGGAAAGACCTCTAAAGATCCCTAAGACCTGAATGACTGTATGAGAGAGAGACACACGGAGAGAGAGAGAGGGAGAGGAGTGTATGTGCTTGTGTGTCTGTGAGTCTGTGTTTATCAACATCACTAATTGGCTCAATCGCGAACACCTGTGTGCCTGAAGCCATTTGAAAATATTCTCCATAGAGATCCCATTGAAGATAAAAAGCTTAATAATTCAAAAAGTTTAAAGGTTAGAAATATGAAAAGTCAAAGCAGACCTCTGGTGAAAGAGCTGAACATTTTAATAGTTGAACGGTTTCTGTAGCTTAAAAAATGAAGGAGGAGAAGCGGTGCGACGGAAGAAATAGAAGTTGAATAAAGATTCGAAGAACAATAGTTGGAATGCTTAACAGCATTCCAACAATAAAGATTCGAAGAACAATAGTTGGTTGCTTAACAGCATTCCAACAAATAGGATTTACCATATGTTACAGTTATATAGACCATTTATAACATGCCATATCGTGATATATGTTTTTATCGATACAACATTACCAATATTGGGATAGAAGATTTTGGCCATATTGCCCATCCCCAAGAGAAGTAGATATATCAACACGGTCTGAGAGGAAAAGTATCTTTGTGTTTTGGAAAGAGGGGAAAAACCTCCCTCAGTGGTAAAAGAGGTTTCCTGTGGATCCAATAGAGAGGCTGAAGCTGACTCCTCTGGGCTCCAGAAGAGTCTTAAATCAGACTGTCCTGGCGGAACCTCAACATCCTTTTACTACATCCTCATTAATGAAGATGACCTCTTGTTGGATGTGTTTATCTGTGTTTTAATGTCTTGGACAAAGACTAGAGGTTTTCTGGAGTTGAGTGGTTTGAAAGCAGATACACTATACTGCATCAGCTGTTTGTGGAGTAACTGTCCAATGAGAAGGCTGCAAAGCAGTTGCACTCCCTGTGTTACGGCCTATATAGTGTGCCTAGGGGTACACTAGAAGTAACATAAAAGGTGATGGAAAACCTTGGCAAAAGTTTAACAAAAACCAAGAGGATAAGGCAGCGGCAGTTATACATTTATTAACAGGAACAAACCAACTAAATACGGAAGCGTAGCCATCAGGTCTCTAAGGCCAACGTAATAAACAAAACCCCCATGCTAACTGGAAAAGAAGAGGTCAGCTGGCCTACGAACAAACAAACACAATACTGAACTCCCTAACTAGTCAGGAGAAAACTTTACAAAATAAAAGGCAGAGAACTCCTACAAAGCTTCCATTAAGTTTGAACCCCAGGTATGGCAACACAAATGCTCTTGGTAGCAGCAACAGCAAACCCACAGCGCCACAGGCCCAGAGTGAACAAACGGGGGCTGGGAAACACTGGATTCGGGGGTTGATATGTAGCTCCACTGATGTAATGAGGACTCTCAGGTGTGGGTGCTTCAGTGATTGTCAGGGGGCGTGGCAGACCTGAAAGATAAACGGAGATCTCTACTAGAAAAGAGGCATCGTTAAGTCATGGGGTGTAACGCCCTGGTACACTTCTTATCCTCGTAATTTCCAGACTCGCTGTTTTTGGATCTTAACTGTGTTGAGTGTGAAAACATCAGTCCAGTGGTGGAATGTGAGGGGAGCAAAAATATAGACCTCTGCTTAGGGCTGGGCGATAAATCGATTTAATCGATTAATTCGAATGTGTGCTTTAAGGCGATGTGTTTTATTGAAAATCGAGAAAATACTTTTTGTATAATACAGGCACCTTTCTACAATGTTCAGGTTTTGTTTGCACTTTATTTTTATCAACCTATGAGGGAAAATCATCACAAAATAAAATAAGAGTCTACAAAATAAAATACAAAATTGTTTTCAACAGCTTCTGTCATCTGCAAAAGTTTTTGGGGGAAAAAATCGATTTAAATCGTGAATCGGATTTTTTGTAAAAAAATCGGAGATTATTTTTTTAAGGCCATATCGCCCAGCCCTACCTCTGCTCTTCATTTAGTTCTTCAATGTCCACATTTTTTTCAGTAAGTGAAGTATTCTTACGCACCATTATCACATTGTACTCCAGCTTTTCACTTGAGGGTTTTGTTTTGGGGTATATTCTTTGTGTTTACATTAGTATGATTGCAAATGAGCTTATTGTTATTATTATGTGCCAAACCTATTTCGCCCAAAATATCCTCAGTGTCCCCTTTACAATGAAACCTTGAGTATTGAGAATGTGCAGATATTAGATTTAAATGTTCGTGCTCTTTGAGTTTCTGGCCTAACGTTGAAATGCTCTTTGTGTCGTCCCTCTCGTCACAGGTGCTGGAGACCAGGGCTTGTTTACGTCTCTCTATACCTCATTGGCCCAGCAACTCCCCAGGGAGCCAATGGAGTGGAGGAGGTGAGTGCTGCCCTGGTGAATGCAACATAGAAATGCATATTATTGTTTTCATTTTTGTCGCCGCCATATCAAAGAGGTTTGTTTTGGAGGATTTTGTGGATGGATTTTGCATTTTTTGTATTGTCGTTTTTTTTGGTAAAGGGGGTCCAACATTTAACATCACACCATGAATTTTTTATTTATTACATAGCCACAATAAACAAAAATTGCATTGTATTCACAGTAAAAGACAAGAAACATGCGATATGAAGCAGTGAGTGCAAGATGTGCATAAGTACAAATACAAAAGACATTGAACGAGACATTTAACTGGCAGTGCTCATGATTTTGAATGACTTATTGACATATGTTGGTGTTAATCCATGTCACTCGATCCAGACTGCAATAATACACTGCTGTGTATGACGTTATAAGCTTTCTATGATGACTGAACAATGGAAATCCCCTCGAATTTTAAGTCGGATGAAGTCCCTCTCCCTCGGGTATGTTGGTCTCCGAGCTTCGCCTTGCTTTGCTGACATAACCCGGCCATCTTTTAATGCACGTGAGCGTGCCCCACTGGTTAGCTCACGACTGCCGCTCTGCACTGCGTCCATACGGCTATAGCTGATAGACGGCGTCCCGACCAACAGCGTGGTCTCTTACCCTCTGGGTCCCCCTCAGTTAAGCACTGTTAGCTCTGTCAGCACTTTCACTGTCGTCAGCACTGTTGGCACTGTTTGCACCATTGGCACTGTTAGCCAGCTCACGGTCGACATGTTGAGAGGCAATCCAAATGCTCCCTCTTATCTGGCAGCTTTTAAGTGTTTTCTGAGCTCTTCTCTATGATATCTGTATTGATATGCCATTCAAGGTTATTACTCAGGAAGCAATTTGAAATCACAGAAGTAAACCCGAGATGAGTATCAGAGTTTTGATAAGTGACATTCTTGTGTTTTGATGTGTTTAGAAGGAGATGGTGGTGGCTTGTGAAGAGTGAGATCAATAGCAGTGAATGAACAACCCCAGGGGTTTATTAATATTAATATTATTATTTATATCATTGTATATATCATTTATATCATTATTTTGCATTAACAAAGCAGTCTCAAATAATAATAATAATAATAATAATACAATAATGAAATGAATAGGGTATGCAAGAAGTAAGTATTTATAAAATGATTCTCCTTACATTTTATTTATCTATTTAGGTCGTTAGGTCTGCTGATGTATGCTGTGTTTGTTCGGATGTATGAATTTGAGTTTGTATTTTGGTCTGTTTCAATGTGACTTTGGTGTTTGTTTTGTGATTATTGTTTTGTTTGTTTTTAAATAAAAGGTATTCGTCAAAACAATGACAATAAACTGGATTTTCCTTTCAAACACTTTTAAACTAAGCTTGTGAGAAAGCTGCCGATCCAGCAACACACGTAGGAGTCAGTGTTCCAGAGACACACGGCAATATTTTGTCCTGGGGCAGTAAAAATGATACGCGTCATCGTAAACATGTATATTGACTATGTAAGACTGCTTTCTGTTCTATGCAGGACGTACGGCCGCGCACCAAAAATGATCCACCTTGAAGCTAATTTCGTCCAGTTTAAAGAGGAGCTCCTCCCCAAGGAGGGCAACAAGGCTCTCCTCACCTTCCCCTTCCTCCACATCTATTGGACCGACTGCTGTGTGAGTAGCTGCAAACACACACACACAACCGCAATCCTCCAGTCGCTCTGTAATTTATTTAACATGACTGGGAAACATTAATTATTGCACTGTGCATTATCAGTCTGTGCCAGGATAAAAGAGAGGCTTGTTTTAAAATTCCCTTAAGACAAACGTCCTGTTCCAGTGAGTCAATAAAGTTCTTTCAAAATCTATTCACACACAGAGCAGACGAGGTCACTGGGTTAGTTTTCATGAGTTGCGTGCATAATGACTAGTTTTCATAGTTTTCCTGTCAACTAAGACTAATGAGGAATATGCTGCTACTGTGAGAGTTTGGATTAGACCGTTTCAGGGTGATCATCGCTGAGCTATCTCACATGAATATAAAGACGCATCGATGAGAACACTTTCATTGTGCGATAAGTTACAGTACGTTTACGTACAAACTGATCCGTCATAGAGAGCGGTGGTCTGCTTTTCAATGTTGCTGCCACAGTCACAAAAAACAAGTTTATTCTCTTTCATGTGTTCTGGAGGATAGGAAAATGTCTTCTGGTCTGCACTCTGAGAACAGACGAGCACTCATCCTCAATGCAGCGTCCTCGCTGAGCATAGCAGAAAATATGTCACAGACTTCTCCGTGTGCAAGATATGCAAAGTCACAGAGGGAGAACTTTAAATATGCAAGTTGACTCAGATTAAGATGATTTTGGATTCACTCCATGTCTGTGAAAGGTGGACAGGCAAACACAGGGCTTTCCACAAGGATATGGAGCCAGACAGCCAGCCAATGGGGAACAACCAGGATGATTTTAATGCTTACTGGTCCAATAGTCCCGGTGCTTCTACCGGTGTTCTCCGAAATAGCCGGTCTAATGAGGACGTCCCATCTGTCTCTGCAGTCAGTGCTATTCGTCATGTAAATTATTTTGCTAATATTTGTCAAACTCTAAAGACTGCTCTCCACTCGGCAGGACACAACCTCTCAGCTGAGCGCACACGCAGACATTTATAGAGAGCATGTGGGGGCGGGACTTGTTTTGAAGTAGAGGCTAGTGGTTGTAAAATGTGCACACATAGAAAATCACAACCTAAATCCAAACAGTTTTTCTATTATAATTAAAAATGAATATAATGAAGCTCTGGCAGAGGGCCTTGCTTTTTGGAAAAGATTTTCTATCTGCAGATATGTTTTCAAATGATGTGCACTTAATAGATGCATGTGTAGGAGCCTGCAGCCTGAAGTGCACTAGGTAGACTAAACTCTTTAGGAACAGCAGATGAGAGAAAAACAAGTAGGGAAAACAGGAAACTGCTGCTGCTGACTCAGCAGCTGGTTAGTTTAAGGAAGTGTTGTCATCAGCGCGTGACTCATGACAATTTCCTAAGGACTGTGCCTCTAGTGTGGGAGTAGAGTGAGCCTGTATGTGTATGCAGTAGGGACAAGGTAACACTATCACATGTGTAGAACTTAACACAACAGAATCAAGTCCCTGAAACAACTCTTGTTGTGCAAGGTTTGAAACATAAAAAACAAAGATTACTCTAATCTGCTTATTTTATGCACAAACAACAATAAAAAAAATCCCAATCTCAAAACACAGACATATACTTCCCCAAAAATGATCCTACATTTCCTGTTTTATAACTTCCAAAACAGAAGTCCTGAGTGTGACACATCAGGGCTTCAGTTCCTCTCTCTGCCACCGGGCACTAGGGTTGGGGGAAAAAAATCGATACAGCATAGTATCGCGATATTTTGCGTGGCGATATTGTATCAATACACGGATGTCAAGTATCGATCTTTTATTATATAAAACAATTTTTTTTTCTTTTTTAGAAACATCAAATCAATTACTTTTTCAAGTTATACGACGTTATATAACTCTTATATCCTACTTGTATAAGTTATAGTTCATATACTGAGTCCACACGTTTGCGTTTAGTTA
Source organism: Melanostigma gelatinosum (assembly GCF_949748355.1). Taxonomy (NCBI): domain Eukaryota; kingdom Metazoa; phylum Chordata; class Actinopteri; order Perciformes; family Zoarcidae; genus Melanostigma; species Melanostigma gelatinosum. Next base: position 6,592,706 of record NC_136643.1, on the reverse strand, counting down.
AGTTGGACTGTGTAGTAATACATTCAGTTTGTCAGGTTCATGCAACATTTATGACATTGTTGGTCAGTCTGTCTGCTTGACAATCCTATTTTGCTGCAATAAAAATGATTGAAGTGAGATGAACAGACTGAAAACTTTATATTATTAGATAAAACATGTTGACAAAGTTTTCCTTTGGGGACATAATTTGAAGTTGAAAAAGGTAATAAATCGCAATATAGCCGTATGTTATCGCAATACTCAGAATATCGCAGTATCGTGATAATATCGTATCGTGATAATATCGTATCGAGGGAACTCTGGTGATTCCCACCCCTACCGGACACCTGCCGTTACATCACAACCAAATGCTCTCATTATATCTCGCCTGTACTCTGCCCCAAGCAGTTTAAAACAAACCGCACCCTCAGGTAGCACTCAGTCACAGTGTTCAGTAGCTCACAAGTGTAGTTATTACCAAACGTAAACTCGCTGGCCAGCATTCTTTTTGTAGTCCCAGTCCTCTGATGTCTTCTGATGTGGAAACATCCTCGCTGTGCACGACATGCAGCTCACTTTCGGATAAGTAACCTTTTCTTTAGTCGTTCAATACATTTTTATATGACGCACATCTACAGAGTGAGATTACTATGTTTGCCAACCTCCCGCTGTAAGAAATTATCAGTTTTTTTTGAAAATCTTGACTTCTTATTTTTGTACTTCATCGTAGGACACGGAGGTGTATAAGAGCACGGTGAAGGAGGACATGACGCGCTGGCAGACCAGCTTGCGGGCTCATGCCTCAGCGGACTGGGTCATCATCGTCGTGGAGACCAACGACACCAAGAAGAAGAACAAGACCAACATCCTGCCGCGGTCGTCCATCGTGGACAAAATCCGCAGCGATTTTTGCAACAAGCAGAACGACAGGTGAGGATATGCTCCCCTGTAAACAACAACAGACGGACTTATTACTGCCCTTTTCATGCGTTCTCACAGCAGGCAACATAATCAACACCCATTGAATATAAGAAACCATGCTGATTCAACCCTCCCCCAGTATGTAAAGGTTATTGCCCCTTTTCTGATGCAGGTGTGTGGTGCTGTCGGATCCTCTGAAGGACTCGTCTCGGTCTCAGGAATCCTGGAACTCCCTGCTGCTCAAGCTGCGGACCCTCCTCCTCATGTCCTTCACCAAGAACCTGGGGCGCTTTGAAGATGATATGCGCACGCTCAGAGAGAAGCGCACGCAGCCCGGCTGGAGCTTCTGTGAATACTTCATGGTCCAAGTACGCAGAACAAAAATACAACAGGCATGCGTCTGCACAGAAAGAGACGTATAGGTCAAGACTGAGTTTTAATTAGCTGTTTATGTATATATGTAAATGCTTGTCATCGGTTCCACCGGGTCAGAAACCCCATCAGCTCAGTCTCCAGCAGCGACCAGCCCACTGCTGACAGGCCCAGATCCTGGCTTCGCTTCCAGGGAGGAGGAGAGCGCCGCACCCGGCAGCAGCGTCTCCTCCTCAGGCCACGAGCAGAGCTTTGCATCACATCGGTCAGACCCCTAGTGCAGTAGAATGAGAGGTTTTCTAAAGGGATTCTGGTGTTCAGAAAACACTACCACTTTCCTCCATAGGAACCGCCACAATCAACACAAAATTAATAAGTGTCCCACTTCACTTGTGTCTCACATATGTGTGTGTGCAGGAGGAGCTGGCCTTTGTTTTCGAGATGCTGCAGCAGTTCGAAGATGCCTTGGTCCAGTACGATGAGCTAGACGCTCTTTTTACCCAATACGTCCTTAACTTCGGCGCTGGAGGTAAGTTACCACTACCTGACTGTCTTCTCAAGTGAAACGTACTGCGTTTTGTGCATGCGCTTCCTGTTTCCAGGATCAGAAACATGAAGTGCATTCTAGTTTGGGATTTCGGTCTGACGAGTCTCGTCTCTATCCACAGATACGGCCAACTGGCTCGGATCGTTCTGCGCCCCGGTGCGCAGCTGGAGCGGCTTGCTGCTTCGACGGCCCATCGACATGGAGAAGAGGGACGGGATCCAGCGCGGGGAGGCCAGCCTGTTGGATCTACGGAGCTACCTGTTCTCCCGCCAGTGCACCTTACTCATCTTCCTCCTGAGGCCCTGGGAGGTCACCCAGAGGGCCCTGGAGCTGCTGCACAACTGTGTGCAGGAGCTGCGGCTGCTGGAGGTAAACACAGTGGCATTTTTTCATGTACTTTATACTTGAATCAACATGTACTTTATGCAGGTGGAATGAACAAAACGTAAGCTCTTTAAACTCTGTAGCTTATTAAAGAAAAAGTTGAATGGAAATGGACAATTTCTGGATTGAAATATGGACGCTACACTAGCTCATCTTTTTGGAAACACCAAGTGTTCATCAGGGGAATGTTTATACCTCACTAGACAAGAGGTCAGGGGTTACCCTAATAATTGGGAAACATCATCATCCATACAGTGATGAATAGACAACAAAGCTACACTGAAAACTTAAAGGGACTGACCATGATGCTGTACGCTGTTGCCCTTGTTGTTCAGGTGTCGGTGCTGGAGGGGGCGCTGGACTGCTGGGTGTTTCTCAGCTGCTTGGAGGTTCTGCACAGGATCGAGGGCTGCTGTGATCAGGCCCAGTTAGCTGCGAACTGCTCCCATACTGTTGGGCTGTGGGCTTACGCGACTGACAAGGTAACTACATACATATAGACGGAGATTCCTTCTATGTTAGTTCGATAGAGAACAGTCAATAATTCTCCAAATAATAAAAGCATTTTCAAATAAAATGATTAATTCTGTTTCTGCCTCCTCCAGCTGAAGTCCCTGGGGGAACTCTGTGGCCTGGTGTCAGAGAAGGGACCCACATCTGAGGACCTGAACAGGACTGTGGATCTGCTGGCCGGATTGGGCGACGAGAGGCCCGAGACTGGTGAGTGAAATGAAACAAGTAGACTACACATTTCATTTAAAGCAAGTCCGCTGATTGCAGGTTTATAGGTACTCCAAAAATCCCAACCTTTCCCCTTGATGACATGAACACATGCATTGTGATTTATGGCCCCAGCACACCAAGCAGTCTGGCATCTCTGAGCCGCGTGTGTTCGTCTGTTTCCTTTAGCTTTTGCAATTAGATCGGCCCGCGTCAGGAGCTGGTCAGCTGATTCAGGACTGACTGGATGTCTTACTGGCTGTTCAACCTGATTGATCTGTGATTTCACACATTTAGTGCAGTTTCTTGTTCTCTTTTGTCTTTCTTCTACGAGAAGACAAGTGTTGGCTGAAAACACCAGCAAAGCAAAACTGCACGTGCTCCAACTTTTCTGTCCTCTGGTTGCAAAAAGAAGTCTGATTGTATAGAAGTCTATGAGAAAATTACTCTACTTCTCTCTTGATTTATTCCCTCAGTAAACATGAGTTTATGGTCTCAATCTCTAGTTTCAAGTCTTCTTCAATACAGCATGATGTTCATTTAATACAATCTGGTCCCATTTAGAGTCAAATAGACCATAAAGTAGATTATGCTTTAGGGCGGGGCTACCTGGTGATTGACAAGTCACTACCATGGCATTGTCCGGCCTGGGAGTTGTCCGTGTTTTCTTCTTTGGGCAACCTATGCATTTTTCATTCAGCGTAAGATGGCGACAGCCAACATGAGAAACTCAAGGCTTCAAAACCAAAGTCCACAAACCATGGGTTGACGTCACAGTGACTTTGTCCGCTTATATACAGTCTGTGGTTCAAGTGCTGCCTTTAACAGCAGCCATAAAGCGATGCCTCTGTCGGCATAAATTCTTTAAAGTCAGCTTGGTGTGTCGGAGGCCTTCAGGGTTGGAATTTCCCTTTCACTGACCGATATGTGAGTTTGTTCGGTCATACGTATTGATTAGGATGTAATGAAGGCTCATTTGAAAGACAATGTGTGCCTCGTTTTAAATTTCCTCCACAGTCAGCAGTTTGCAGAGCCCTTACAAAAAGCTCAAGGAAGCCTTGTCGTCTGTGGAAGCTTTTGAAAGACACTATCTGGTAAGTCAATTTCTTGCCTCAGCAGTTGGCAAAGCAGAAAGTTAACACGCATTCCCTGAATTCCTGTCTCAAAACTCAAAGCAATATTTTTTTTGATGATGTAATCTCCTGGAAACCTCGGTGGAAGTGGTTGTTTATCTTTCGGCTCTCTTCTTCCCTCTCTCCTTCCTCCACCTCGTTGGCTACCTCTTGCATCAGGAACTCTCCCATGCTGCCATGGAGATGTACAGGGCCATCGGCCGGCTGAGGTCTGCCAGGCTGGTGGGGAAAAGCCTTGCCGAGTTCTACATGTAAGAAAGCCTGCTGGTTCCCTCGGCATACACACGGGTCTCAAAGAATGATCTTAAAAGCCCCCCGCGCATCCACGCTAATATTTCCAGTTATTGTGTCGGATTAGGCCTCTTCTCCAGAACTGTCACTCAGTCGCTGCTGGTAAACACCCACACACGCGGGAGGAGGTCTAATCCGGCAGAATAAATGAAAACACTAATGTGGTGCGATGGGTGTGTAGGATATTTAAAGTAAATGTGACGCCATAAAAGTAACATTTCAGACACTTTTCTTAGAGTCCTCATGCAGTGACGGGTTTCTTCTTGCTGTGTTTAGTCGAGCTGTAGACTGAAGTGGCTTTAAAGAGGAATCGGAGCATTAAATCAGAGCACTGTGTCGCATTACGCACAGATAGAATATAATATCAGAAACTGTGTTTTATTAAGTGTGTAATCACAGGATACTTGAGTTTTTCGTTTGCTTTTCGTGAAGGGTCCTCTTCACGGAGTCTGCCATGTTGCACCGCCATGATTCTACAGTAACCCAGAAGGCCATTTCTGCCAAATCCTACACACTGGACCCTTTAACCCAAACAGGAGGTCTTACAGCTAATGGTAGAGAAACCAAAGTGAAGTGGGCCTCTGCTATCGGCCTTTGATGTCGCGTGATATCATTATATCGGAATACAGACCAACCAATAGCAGATGGATAGTTCATCATTCTGCGTTCACAGTAGACGTCAAGACGTTTTAAAAAAGAAAAGTGACAGTCTTATAATGTAAATACATCAATGATATAGGTAATCTCTATCTGTTGTCTGTCTTTGAATTAGAGTCTATTTCACTTCTAAGTAGCATTAAACAGATTTGTAAAGCTCACACTATTTCTTTTTATTTCTGTGTTTTTAGTAGATATCATGCGAGAAACAAAGTGATGTGTGTGTTTGTTTACTAGGAGGAAGGGGGACCCAGAGCGGGCAGAAACCTTCTTACAGGAAGCGCTGAAGTCGTACACATCGGAGGGATGGAGCCTCCCTGTCACTCACACCAGGAAACAGATTGCCGAGTGTCAGAAGCTGCTGGACAGAACTGAAGAGTATCCTTCCAAACACCCAACAACAGCCGTACGTTGGCCAGTTGACGGCCAGATATGTCAGCTTTCAGAGTAGTGCCGAAACCGTAAGAGGAAATAAGCTTTATATAAAGATGTTCAAATAGCCAAAGCCTGTGTGTAGTGTTTGATTCTTCCTTTACAAGCCACCGCAGCTACCTGCAAACCAGTGCCTTGCTGGCTGGTGATGTGAATCTGACCACGGAGGAGAGGAAGCACTTTTGTCAAGAAATTCTGACCTTTGCCGGCAAGTCTGAAGATCAGTGTAAGTGATCATGCTCGGTCCAGCACAAAACCCAAAGGGATTATACAGCATTGCTCTGTGACGCTCAGTGCTTTCAAGTGGTCATTGGGTTTTCCCTGTGCCCCCCTTCATCCCACCACTCAGTTGATCATGTCTGAGATTTTCCCACAATACTTTTAGACAACCTCGGTAGTAATTTAAAAGTAATATTTGGAACAATAGCAACAATACTTGCACATGCTTCATGTTATGGTGATGAATTTAACTGTTTAAAAAGACACCCACAGTGTTGTCCTTGTTGTGGGGTTCATGAACTCCTGCTTGTATTTTCTTCCCCCTCAGCTCCCAAAGTGACCCTCAGCATGGGTGTTTTCTCTCAGCTCACACGGCTACAGTTCCGTCCGGCCACAGCGTCGGTGCACTCCGGTGCCGTGCTGGAGGCGGAGCTCACCCTGCTCTGTCTGATGCCCGTGTCGGTGCACATACAGCAACTGGCGGTAAGCATCCACTTCGACCTGGAGCGTGCGGGGACCAACGGAAGGTCCAAGGGAGCGCCGAGGCAAACTAACCCGGGGACGGTGGAGTTCAGCCAGGCCAACTCGTCGGTGGGTCCCGAGTCGGCCTCAGCGGCTGGTCCCCCTTTGGAGCTGGACGAGATTCAGGACAGGAGTCCCTCGGACAATTCCCTCAACTCCACGGGAGTGGTGTGCAAAAACACTCACCTGGTCATGCGTCACCACGACAGCAGCTCGCTGACGGACACGCCCAACTGTGTCAGCCCCCCCGCCGTCACCATGAAGGATGGAGGACAGATGCTGAAAGTGCAGGATGTGACGTTAGAGCCCGGGAATAACAGCATCACATTCACAGCACCGGTAGGAGACGCTTTGCTGCTGTGTGACCTTTTGAAATGGTCAACTAGTTAATTGGTGTTTGACATTCAGAAGGGGATACTGTTTCTGTTTTTTCTCTTCCCACTCTCAATATTTGCTGTTGGCACCGCTTGTTTTCTTACTTCCCACCTTTTCATCTGTCTTCTCTGCAGAGTGGACAACCGGGTACCTACACATTGCGTCAGCTGTACGCCACCGTGGGTCAGGTGCAGTTTGTGCTGCCTCATATCTACCCATCGGTCCAGTATGAAGTCTATTCTCAGGAGCCCCAGCTCACTGTAGAGCCTCTCTCAGGTCTGACTTTTTTTGTTTGTTTTATATATATATTAGTGCTGGGCAACGATTACAATTTTCAACCGCGATTAATCGCATGATTTTTTTGCGATTAATCTCATTATGTGCAAAATTCAATAATGAATTAAAATGTAGTGTATTGCGCACTTTTATTTTAAAAGTACTGCTATATGAACAAAAGTGCAATAACATTTGGTTTGCAAACACTAAACAAATAAGATTTTTCTGTACAAGTTTTTCGGTACTTTCAATTATGTATTTGTGCAGAGCTAAATCTGCTGTAATTGTTTGTGGTGTCAGCACCTGCAAAACCTGTGAGGGTCAATTAAAGTGATGTTTTTTAGCTGAGGCCAGAGACATTATGTTTTATAGTTGGGAACACCTGAAGAGCTTTTCTTCAAATTTGGCACAGACGTCCACCTGGACTAAAAAACACTGATTAGAATTTGTCGGTCAAAGGTCACTGTGACCTCACAAAACACTTTTTGGCCATAACTCCAGGATATGTCTCAGAATAAAAACGTGTTTCGGACAGAAACTGCAACTTTACTGGTTTGCGGAGGCATACAACCGCATAGCTGCAGTTTTTTAAATTTAGGAGAATAAAAACATTGCGACTGCAGTTCCTACTTTCTTCGTCATAAATAAACTAGTTATGGAGGAAGTTCAGTTCACAAATCATGTCACCTGAGCTCGCGTCAGACACCTGTATCCACCGCTCTGATCACCACCATCAAAACTACCATGCAGCGTCTGTGTGTGAGCGGTACTCACTGTACTGGTGTTTGTGCTTTCAGAGCCACTGTTGGCCGGCCTGCCCCAGATGGTGAAGTTCACTCTGCTGACTGGTCACTACGCCGTGAAGAAAGGCGACGCTCTGCAGCTCAGCAACACTGACACCATGCCCATCCTGCCCTCCGCCAGCTGCACTGCTCACATCACCAGCCCCACAGCTGGTCAGTGCACATTTTTAAAAGGATTTGATTTGATTTTCTTCAGCTTTACTTTTTTTTAAGTGGTTTTCATCTTGAGAATCCAAATGAAACCATGTGTCTTGTAAAAAACGGGTCCCTGCAGATGTTTGCGTGCCTATAAATGCTCTCAGATGTATACAGATAGATGTATACTTTATTCATCCCCAGGGGGAAATTAGTTTGTAGCAGCAGCAAGCAAAGTTACAGAGTAAAGATAAAAAGATGAAAGATGCTCAATATATACAATACAATAAGATAACAGAGCAGAATATAATACAATTTGAATAAAATTTTAATAAAATAAAAAATGCACAGTATGTACAATAAAATAGAATGATATAAGTTAACCAACTAGGTAAAAAACTGTAGTGCAAGGATCACCAACAGCAAACAACAACAGTTAGCAGTGTTATAGTCTTGTGTTTGATTTGGCCAGAGGTGATTTATTGTACAGTCTAATAGAGGGCAGGAATGTTCTCCTGTATCGGTCCTTGTGACAGCGGAGCTGGATCAGTCTGTTGGAGAAAGTGCTCCGCTGTCCCTGCAGTAGGTGGTGGAGAGGGTGGTCCGGGTTATCCAATATGGACAATAGTTTCTTCAGTGTCCTCCTCTCCACCACCTGTTCCAGATAGTCTTGTTTACAACCAATGATGGAGCCGAAACAAGTGCGGCTTTAACAAGTCTGGCTTTAACAGTTCTCTTTTCCATCCCGTCGCTGTGTTCAGAGTTGGTGAGTGAAAGTGCCCTGTCCATCCAGTCGTCTGAGAAGGTGACCAGCATCAGCCTGCCCGCCACGCCTCCTTACCACACTCTGGAGTTCCACCTGGAGGTCCTGTGCATCATCCCGCATGGGCCTGACCGGCCTGCCAACGAGAGGCTGACCAACGGGGAGGTCCGCCACCGGCCGCGTAGCTACAGTCACCCTGACACGCCCATGACTGCCATCGACCAGAGGGTGAGAGGAGTTACGACTGATGTTGGGGGGGGGGGGGGGGGGGGGAGGAGATAGTGACGGAGGCATGTCACGTCTCTGTTGGGGCAACTCATTATGTGTTCAACTATGATGTAACGCCTTGGGCACTGTCTAAACCAGGGATTCCCAAAGTGGGGTGCGCGCACCCCTGGGGGTGCGCAAGCTGCCTCTAGGGGGTGCGCGAGAGGAAAAGTGTAATGGCGGTGCAGTCCTGTCTCCTAAAAATTACGTTCCCCCAAAACTAAAATGCATTCTCAATTACGTTTGACCACAAACGTATTTTCTCCCTGATTACGTTTGTGTTTGACGTACAAATACGTTTCTCATCAACATATCTTTGCTGTACTCTAGTCTTTATTATTTTTCTGTGATCTGCCTCGCCTCTACCCCGCCACCCACAAGTTATTGACCCGCGGCCTGTTCCGAGGGCTGACAGACCTGACGATCGGGCGCCTCACGGCGGGGACGGCTGGAGACCTCGCGTCCCAGCGCCAACGAGTGAGCGCCGGCCACTCGGAACCGTAAAACCAAGTCCCGGATTTCACCCGGGGGACATTCTGGAGGTATTGTGACCGGGTGATGTGCCTCGTTGCTGGGGAGGTATGAGCCGAGAGTGGCGGGGTGTTATGGAGGTATATATTACAACTCGGTGTTGTTCCCGTGCGTGGATGAGCGCATTTCTGCCGGAGACAGGCGGCGTGTTGTGGTGGTATTCTGACTGCGTAATAGGGAGAAGGAGAGGCGGTGGTGGAGAGGGAAAAATGTTAAAGAGATGGTGGAATGTATGATTGGAGAGAGAGAAGCGAAAAAGTTGGACGTGATCCCGGTGTCCAACAACACTGTTGCGCGCATCGATGCTTTGTCCGAAGACATCCTGGCTACATTGGTCGGTCGCGTGAAGAAGAGTGAGTTTTACTCTCTGCAAGTAGACAAGTCTACAGATGTGGCCAATCTGGCCAATCGTCCGTTACCTTCGTAACGTTACGTCCGTTACCTTTTGGAAGGCACGGTGCAGGAAGAGTTTTTGTGTTTTTTATCTTGTAAACAAACGCCACGCGCGAGCAAACTGTTCTCTCATTCGTCCGATTTTTATGCGGCTCTGTTGCTTTTTTTTTTTAAGGTGTGTGTGTGTGGGGGGGGGGGGGGGTTGGGGGTGCGTGAACCCGGTCGGGATGTAGAAGGGGGTGCGTGGCCTAAAAAGTTTGGGAACCGCTGGTCTAAACAGTGATCTAGAGCTAGCAGCTAAATATGGATTTTTGGATTCGTCAATCGACAGAAAAATAAATAAATGACAATATATATATTGTTTATTTTTCAAGCAAAAATGCCCAAAACATTGATATTTTATAGTAAAGTGAATATTTTTGGGTTTGGGACTGTTAGTTGGACAAAACAAGACATTTGACTTTGGGGTGAAGCGCAACACTAACAGGTGTTTATCACTGTTTTCTGATGTTTTGTGGACAAATTTTGCTGCTGCTACGAACTAATTTCCCCCTGGGGATGAATAAAGTTTATCTATAAAGAATTCATCGCTTATTTGAGAACGTAATCGGCAGAGTCATTTCTGATGAAAATAGTCATTAGCTGCTCATTGCAATTTGGCTAGTCAGCCGTTTTGTCACGGTACTTGAAGAGATTTGACCGTAAGGTTTTGCTGGTGTCCGTCCACAGATGTCCATCGACTGTCCGTGGTCCATCTACTCCACGCTGCTTGCCCTCACCTTCTACATCCCCTTCAAGACCAAACACTCTCTGCTTTCTGCTGGTAACAGGTGAACCTCCATTCCCATAGAAATACCTGTATGTGTCACACAAAAAGAAAAAATGTTTATCCCTTTGGTAAGTTTGCTCTTTTACATAAAATCCTAAACTGACAAGAACCCATAGTTTACCTACTTAATATGAACAGCGTTCTCCTCACTCACACATGGAACCTTTTAACCCCACAGGAAGTACATCCAGGTGTGTGTGCAGAACATGTCTGATGTGAACTTCACGCTGGCAGAAGTGAAGCTGACGGAGAAGCAGCATGAATCGCTGGAGCTGCAGTCCCTCAACACTAAAACTCAACAGGTGAGGAGTAAAGAAAAAAAAAAACTGGAGAAACTTGATTGGGAAATAAAAGAAATAAGAAAGATGGTTCTCAGGTCATGTTCACACAAATATGAATAAATATGAAGATTTTCCCCCTTTTAGTTTCAGCCTTGCATCTCGAGGGAGCTGAGGCTGAAAATGCAGCCCTTGATTTAAAACTTGATCTAATTTGCAAAGCGTCATTTGTGGTCATGAACTCTGGGAAGTGACATAAACGCTGATTGTGTTTACAAGGAGCCACACTGAGTATCCTTAGTTGGGCTAAGCCGTATGGAGAGGGTGAGGGAGCTCAGATATTTCGTTTTAAAGGACATCAAAACTACATCAGCCACGAATTCATATTTCTCATCATATTCATATTTGGTACTGTGCGTGTGTGTGTGTGTGTGTGTGTGTGTGTGTGTGTGTGTAGCTTTTGTGCAGCAAGCACAGCGTGTTCTGCTTGTGGGAGGTGAGTTGGAAGGACGACCTGCCCTCCTGCCTCCAGTGCGTCTTCTCCGCCAACTTCTCTCCGCCCAAGCAAGACGTCTCCACCTTCAAACCCTTCCACTACCAGTTCCAGCTGGAGAGAGTCACCGTAAGTCCACTTCAAACATTCATAATGTTCCCTTTTTTTTCCCTGAGAGTTTCACAAGCGGAGCTGTAATTGTGTCGTCAGTGTTGGGAACGTAAAGGAGCGTGTTTGGGTTATCAGCATCTAAGAAACTAAATTATTGACATCAATAGAATTATTGATTATTGATTATTAATGATTATTATTATTAATAATAACGGGGCACCACCCTGCGAACAGGGACCAATAACCAAACGATAAAACTAAGTCTCATAATTAGTGTTCACTCACAATGTCAGTAGTCTGAGTACTATTACACATTCAGAGTGAAAGTGAAGGTTTAAGTTCGAGCACAGACCACATATACAGCTATTATCACAATACGCATGCAGAAAATAATCACAGACAGCTGCTCTTTAAAATATAACAGAGTTTATTACGTTCTAATACTAATGATCTAGTCAACTAATATCTAAACCAGGGGTGGGCAAACTTTTGGGCTCAGGGGCCACATTGAGTTTTAAAATTTGACAGACTGGCCGGGCCAGTAGCAGATGGATGGAGAGTGTTTGTGTGAACTACCGGTAATATAAATTACAAGTAAAAGCCATGAACTAAAAAGTAAAGAACACTTACATTTCAGTGGGAACAGTGTTGTTGGTCACCCTTTTTTGCCAGTGCATCAAAGTTTGGTGTCAGTTGGGTTGTGGCAATTCTCAGGAGAGATCTGAGGTGTTCATCCGTTAACTGGGATCTGTGACGTGATTTGTTGATGTTCATCACGCTGAACGGCTGCTCACAGACATAGGTAGAGCCAAACAACACCAGCATCCTCTGTGCCATCCTCCTGATGTTTGGAAACTTTGCTTCGCTTAGTGAAGCATAAAACTCATCCAGTTTAAGGGAGTTGAACGTCTCCTTTAAGACAGAGTCACATTGAAGGTCAATCAGTTCCAATTGCAACTCCTGCGGCGCTGTTTCATAGTCTTGTGACAGGGGACATGACACCAGCTGAAGTGACTTGTCAATTTTTTCAAAATCAGAGAACCGCCGGCAGAATTCTCCGTGCAGGTCTTCCAGCGATTTGCTGTATTTCTTCATCTGTCGAGGGGCCTCTTTCAGTGTCGCTAGTGTGGGGAAATGAGCGAATGATTTGTTTGAAATTTGTCTTGAGAAGAAAGTCAACTTGGCTTTGAAGGTTCTCACATTTGTGTACATTTCGTGCACAAATTGATCTTTCCCTTGTAGCTTCACGTTCAGCTCATTCATGTGTGTCAATATGTCCACAGCAAAAGCAAAGTCACCAAGCCAATCTGCGTCGCTCAGCTCGGGAAAATCGTCAGCTTTCCCGATTAACGGTGAATATCACGGACACTGGGCATGCAGGTTGGTGCAGTGTAAACAGGAAGTCGATTGGTTGATTAGCTAAACAAAATAAGACGGAATAATAAAGTCTTTAATAATGAAAGCTTGTGTTTGATACTTATAAACTCAGACAGCTCAGTGACGTGTGACGTAGTTGGGACGTGGTGACAGCTCTCATGCGCGAGACCCAAAATGGCGGCTAGCCAACAGGAGACCCGGCGTCTAAATGTGTCGGCAGCTGTTTAGCACGTAGCTAGATTAGCTCAAAGCTATATGTGTGTGGGTTAGTAAAAGAAAAGGAACAAAACGAAAAATGAAATAAAACAAGCGATTACGATCCTCTGCGCCGCGCAGGAGTACGGAAGATTGCTCTCTCAGCCAGGGGAGCAAGAACAGCGACTCTTTGTCTCAGCCGGCGGTTCTGACCTCCTGAAATGATGAGAAGCAGCTTCGACCTCACTAGGCGGCTCGCTCAACACAGATCACAGTAGCATGGAATACACGCTACTTCTACACCACCCCAACGATCTCAGCGATCATTAAGCGTACACCACGTTATAAAAATGAACAGTACTTTAAGCACACAAAACAAGATAAAATAAACACAAATGAACTCCCTCTAACTCTGCCCAGAATCTATTCGCCTTACGGTACGATGCAATCGTGGTGATTGAGGGGGTTCTTCTGAGGGGTTCCTTCTGAGCTTCAGTGGGCGGCGGAAGCCGTGTTTCTCTCGGTGGGAGAGAATCGCTGTCGTCTTGATAAGGGACTTTCGCGTCCTTATGGTCGGAGCAGACGAGGCGCTTGGTGGAGAGTGAAGAGTGGAAGTTCTCTGTCTCTCTTTCTGAAGGAGTCTTTCTTCTTCACTTCTGCAGGATTGAACGGGTTCAACAAAGATAAAATAGACAGTTTGGTGAATTCGCCCAGCGAATATAACTGTGAAACCTAGGATTTTGGTTAAAAAGAGAAGCAACGTTGGTGTGCTCCCTAGCTCGATGGAGGTCGAAGGGGAAAAAGCATTGAGGTGAGGGCTGCAGATAGTTTTGTGGAACAGTGGCTGAACTACAGGGGTCCTGGGGTGTCTTGGCTCTCGGCCAATGAGATTGCAGCGGTGCTTTCAGGTGACTTCAGGAATGCATAGTTTTTGGGGGGGAGGAAACTCACACCCTAATGTGAAATTCCTTCAGAGGGGGTTTGGTACTCCTCAAACCACAATCAGGATGAAACCTTTGCTTGCAAAAGGGAAGACCTGACTCTTTGTTCCACAGCACATGTTGAAGCCATATAGTCAGATCCCAACATCAGTTATTCAAATGTCCAGATGTTTTTGAAACCTCTCATAATGTATGAAAAACACACTTTCTGTTCTGTATTTTGAGAGGTTTTAGATTATCCGGGCACTCCACCATTGTTGTTGTTTTTTGTGTGCTGTCAGACGTTGTACAGCGTGAGTGCTGAGATCTTCCCTCCCACCGGCGAGCAGCACTGCCGCTCCGGCTTCCTCTGCGGGCTGGAAGTGTGCATAACGCGACTGACCGAACCTGCCGAGGGGGAGGTGGCAGAGGACAGCAAGACCGACACCGATGGCCTCAGAACCACCAAACTCATGTATGAAGGTACGTCAGCAGGAGAAGGGCGTTATCATCCGGGCTTTCTATGACAAGATGGATAAATGGGAGCAGAAATTAATAATTGCAGAGGGAGAGGGGATTACAGTGGCACTGAAGAAAATAATTAATATAATGTGTATATTTACAGCAACTCCAATGTGAACATGAAATTTAATCTCACTCTAAGCTCTTGTTATTTCGTGATACAGAGTAAATTGCTATATGATTAACTTTAAATATAATTAAAATATTCATTATTTGCAACTCTGAAAGATTAGAGTAAAATATTCTTATAACGACAATAACAAGAACCACATACCTAAACAATATGAGTCGAAAAAGAAAACAAAATGATTAAGATGTTCATTAGCTGCAGACAAAAGTGAAAGTAAAAAGTCTTTGTTTGTTATGTTAGCTGTAAGCACAGCTAAGGCTCATCCTGAGTTTTTAGCATTTTTAATCAGCAACAAATAATTCTAGGAGTAGATTGATCTCTTTGTAGATTGTATAAGTATGCATATGAATAAAAATGTTCATATTTCGAGTCATTACTGTAGATTCGCCAACCGTAGAACAGACTGTGTGTGTGTGCGTGTGCACAGTGGCTGACAGCAGCAGTAACTGGGCGGTGTGTGGGAAGAGTTCGGGGATGGTGTCGATGCCCATGGCAGCCGACGCCACCCACAAGGTGCAGATCGAGGTGATGCCTCTGTTCGCGGGACACCTGCCCTTCCCCAAGATCAAAGTGCTGAAGTACCTGCCTCACACCGCAGCGCTGGCCATTCAACCAGACCCCGGTAAGACTCTAAATATCAGGTAAACCTTGTTAAGCCACTGTCTCTGAGGCAACATGAAGTCCTCGTTCAGTACAAACTGGTGGAAACCACACAGTCTTAAGAACCAGGATCGTGTTGATCTCCTCTTCTTTGTGGATGCTCGGTAATGTGTCCCGTTTTTTCTCGCCGCCCTCAGACAGCTGCGTGGAGAACGACAGCCTGTCCCTGCTGGACAAGGTGCTGGACGACCAGGGGGACACGGCGAGCATCCGCAGCCGGGGCAGCGTGCACTCTGTGGGCAGCGGCGACCAGCAGCAGCAGCAGAGGGGCGTGGCCATGCCGCGCCTGGAGCCCTTCACCGCCGGGCAGGTGTTCAACCAAAGCCACACACAGCAGGTCCTGGTGCTGCCCGCCACCGACGACCACATCATGGAGGTCAACACCACATGACCCCGAGACAGCCCGCCCCCTTCTCATAGAACCGAACCCAGGCCCCGGGTGGACTCTGCTGAGCTTTTGCTCCGGGGCCGATCACGTCCACGAGTCCATGCCGAAGACCGCCGCAGGTCGCCGGCATGGACTCCTCGCCCCCCTAAGCATGAAACGTTCACTTCACTGGAGACTTACGGACTGGACTCAGTGAAGAGCCAATGACATCTGCGGGTAACATTTAAATAAAGATTTTTTCTTTGCCATACTTGTACATAGCTCATTGGATGGATTTATAGCTATATATATAGCTGTGTGTGTGTGTGTGTGTGTGTGTGTGTGTGTGTGTGTGTGTGTGTGTGTGTGTGTGTGTGTGTGTGTGTGTGTGTGT
This sequence comes from Melanostigma gelatinosum, assembly GCF_949748355.1. Taxonomy (NCBI): domain Eukaryota; kingdom Metazoa; phylum Chordata; class Actinopteri; order Perciformes; family Zoarcidae; genus Melanostigma; species Melanostigma gelatinosum. Next base: position 6,576,710 of record NC_136643.1, on the reverse strand, counting down.
GTGTGTGTGTGTGTGTGTGTGTGTGTGTGTGTGTGTGTGTGTGTGTGTGTGTGTGTGTGTGTGTGTGTGTGTGTGTGTGTGTGTGTGTGTGTGTGTGTGTGAGATCAGCCAGTGCACATTATTGTCTCACACTTATCAGTAGATTGTTCATATACAGTGTGTATGTATATTTATTCTGTGTGTGTGTGTCCGAGCTCTGGGTGTTGAACAGAAGAATGGAATGAGTCATTATTGGATTTAGTTGTTCATTTCTTTGAGCGGATAAATGTCAGCTACTTCTGCCCCCCCCCCCCCCCCCCCCCCCAGGTTGGAACTGACCTGATGTTTGTTGTTTTTATAACTTTACAGTTACAGAGGGGATTGTTTAACGTGTCACATTCACGGACATTAATTAAAAATCGTGAAACAAAATAGTAAATTGTAAATAGTAAAAATGAATTAAAAATAGAAACCAAAGTTTCAATTTTGCTACTTCAGTCCCCAGCGGGAGGATTGTATCCGTCTGTGACACATACTCTACTGGTGTTTTAGTAACGACTGCAGCCACACGTCATTATGTAAGTATGGCTTTATTTCTGGTTCCCTTTCAAATTGATAAAGATAATAACTACAGCTGTTTATTATTTTAAATGTAGTTTTGTAAAAGAATCTGCTGCAAATTCCATCTGTGGTTGACTGCAGGATGCTGGATACTTAAACTGTTTGCTGCCAACTTGGAGGCCAGGACTAGAGGCCATCTTGCGATGGTATCACACCGGCTGCACCGCCAAATTGGGGCCAGGGGTGTAGAGTGGGGGGAAACAATGGCCCTTTACCTACTCATTGGTTCCTCTGCTCTGTCTGTTCTATCTTGCTGCATTGCTGTAGATTAAACAAATGCAGCAGTAATATTAATCCAGAAACATAATTTTGACTGCACACAGAGCACTTAAGTACATTTCACTGATACTCGTGATATACTTTGACTTGACTAAGGTTTTTTTGCTTCCATGTTTTCAGTGTGGTATTAGTACGTTTACCTAAGTAGAAGATCGGAATACTTCTTCCACCACTGGGAATGTTAAACTGTACACTGCGATAGGAGGTCCCAAGCCAAACATGTTAGGAATCACTGCTTTATATACATTATAATACAAGTACACACACACTGGATCAGGTGTGTGGCTACTCAGTTTGTAGAATTACAATAAGGAGGTACCTAAAACGGGCACTAGGTGGCGTAAGAACCTCATGAACCGCGAGCAGCAGTAATGCTTCTACCATATGCAGGCCTCACAGCTTTAGGTTGAAATATTGTTGAATCAACTCAACAAGAATCTGTTTAACATTCTGAAACATTGAAACATTATTCAACAATGTTAAAATGCCATGCTGTTTTTTTCTTTGCTGCTATCTGAGGACCTGCCCTGAGAGCAGTCTGCAGTGCCCACCCCCCTTCACCTTATCTCCTGCATGTCTGCCCGCTTCTCATTAGCATAATTAAGCAGCTGCACACCGGGAGGTTTCACAGGTTACAACAAACGCCCCGCTCTCTGTAAGGGGGGGGAGGGAGACATTTCAGGTGAGGAGCCGCCAGAGCCGAAGTGGGCCCACAAACAATCATGAGGACGAACGAGACGCCTCTGGCGCTGTTGGCGGTGGCGTGTCTCCTCGGCTCGTGCGCGCTCTCACAAGTGGAGGAGATGAGGGGCCACGAGCGGCTGTTCCTCGGTTCCCTGGGGCTCTCTGGGCGGCCTCGGCCCACGGGGAACCGGCTGCCCCGGAGCCACGTCCCCTCGGAAATCTGGAGGATGTTCCGGAGGTCGGAGAACAACCAGGCCAGGGAGAGTGACCCCTGCACGGTGTCCGAGTACGGAGTCCCAGGCAACATCATTCGGTACGTGCAAGACCAAGGTAGGTGATCACGTGCGTGATGTTGATTGGCTTCCGCATAAGCAGAACATAAAGATGTTCCGTGTCTCCCTACATCTGACCCATCAACGTTTTTAATAAAGTTTTTTTTTAATTAACTGTTCTTTTTATATACAGTAGTTAACATTTAGCTAATAAATATGATTTTATTCGTTAATTTAAGATACAGTCCACTGTAGAGCTTACATGGCAGTTTTTGTTCGAAATTATTTTTCTTTTTGTTTACAACGTCTTTAAACAACCTCATCCAGTACGCCAAACACATGATTCAATTTAAGTATAAGCTGAATAAATGGTATGCCTACACATGTGTGAAGCTGCACTTGAGTATCACCATCAACATGCATAGCTTTCAAGATTTAAATAAATGTAAATCCCTGTCTGTCGCCAAAGGGAGGTAACAAAGGTGATTTGAGCCTGTGGCACTCTTATGCAATTATTGCAATTCATATATGCATTGTATATTACGAACTTGGCGTCTGTGTAGACTTTGCTCAAAAAAATGCTGTATTGTGGACTCCAGAGTGCTAAACCCTGAGCACAATTCCTTTTTGTTTTCAAAATCAACCAGGATTAGCAACCAGGATTATCACTTTAAGAAATGTTGATGACTCAGGTAGATCGTTTGTACATGTAGTGTGAGGGTACTGTGTTTCAGTAAATTACTAGAATAAATGAATTAGTAAATGAATTAGTTTGAAGAAGTAAATCCCTTGTGGAGTTTTAGTTATACTTCTCATGTTCTTGCGTATTCCTCTACATTTAATGAGCCGGTTGCACAGTAATCGTATAAAATTTAACTGTAAGTGGCCAACTATTGCCAAAATGATGTGGGAGAGAATACGCACTATTATTTTAAGGTGTTAGCAATTAATCATACTGCACATGTGTCTTAGTTGTAGCCTACTGCTTAATTCTTCTTTCACCCCCCCCCCCCCCCCCCCGATGTTTTTGCAGGCAGGCTAGTGTCTGGCTGGAGCAGCAGCTGTCAGGCCTGTCTGGAGAAGCAGCTTTACTTTAACATGTCCGTCCTGCAGCCTGTGGAGCTGCTGTCTCTGGCTCAGCTGGAAATCACGTTCCACTGGAAGCTCCTGCAGGGGCCCCGGGCCCTCAGCGTGTCTCTGTATAAAGTGATCCGGGCCACGCTGAGGGGAGCCGACCCCCAGGCCGGCCGCAGGCTCCTGCTGTCTCAGTCGCTGAGGCTGCAGACCGAGCCCACCTCCGTCGCTATGGACCTCACCCCGCTGGCGGAGAGCTGGCGCAAACCGGGACTCAACTACGGCTTGCTCCTGGAGCTGCTGCCTCTCGACGGAGATCCGGAGGAGCTGCTTCCCTTTCACCCCGGGAACTCCCTCCCGTTGGAACAGGCCTTCACCCTGCCCCTGGTCCAGGCCTCGCTGGTGGCCGTGTCCCTCAACCCCCACCAGTGTCGCTCCAGACAGCGGCGGAGCGCCGTCCACCTCCCCGTGACGCCCAGCAACGTGTGCAAGGCCCGCCGCCTCTACATAGACTTCAAGGACGTGGGCTGGCAGGACTGGATCATCGCCCCGCAGGGCTACATGGCCAACTACTGCCACGGTGAGTGCCCGTTTCCGCTCAGCGAGAGCCTGAACGGCACCAACCACGCCATCCTGCAGACCCTGGTGCACTCCCTGGACCCGGACGTCACGCCGCAGCCCTGCTGCGTGCCCGTCCGCCTCTCCCCGATCTCCATGCTCTACTACGACAACAATGACAACGTGGTGCTCCGGCATTACCAGGACATGGTGGTGGATGAGTGCGGGTGTCGGTGAGGTTGGTCGGACATTTCTGACTGTCGAATATCCACCAGTTCCTTTTTTTTAAATAAGTGTTAATGTGACTTAATGCTGTTTTGATTGTTGGTCAGATTAGGTTTTCAGTTTAGGCTACAGTGTTCTTTGCAGTCAACGATTTTAAAGAATTTAACATTTGTATTAGTTTGTTCTCCCAAAGGTTTAGACGCATCGTTTTATATGAAAGCTGATGTTCATAAAAATTGCAATAAAGCTACACTGGAGGACTGAATTTGAAAAGTCAGTCACTTGTTTTGGTGGAGCTTTTTTTTTTCTTCTTTTTTTTTAATAATAAACACTTCGGGGCCCAGACCACTTCAGTTTAGGGCTCTGGTCCCTGGCCAGGTTTTCCTCTCCAATGAGCCATTCTAAGGCTTGGTGGAACATAATCCAGATTTTTCTTTCAAGAAGTTCTTTGTCTCCCTGGAAGACTGCCTATCATCCAATGGGTTTATATTCTCAGCAATCTTCTCCCAACAAAATGTAGAGACTGAAGTGTCGAGGTTCTGTCAGACCGCTCATCCAGGACCACGAAACATAGTTTCTAGATCAGTGCTGGTGTAAAACTGAGCAACTCTCATCTCTCCTCCTCCTCTCCCTTGTCCCAAGTATGCTGCTCTGCATGATCAGTGCAACGATGCGGCTTAAGGAAGTGGTTACTTCAAAATAAAAGACTTGAGGAATGTCAAGATGCGGATTAAGGACATCAGAGCAGGTCGTTTAAAATCTCACATTTCAGATGTTAAAAGCAGGGAATGTTGGGTGTTCTTGCTTGGCAAAGCTCTTAAACTGATTTTGACAGAAACATTCACATCAGAAGTTCAGTAAGCCCGGGCCTCTACGTGTCTCTGCCCGTTTCCCTGTGGTAGTGTTTCACCGACAGAGACCAGCTACTCTTTTATCAACTAAAGCAGAAATTAACTCTTATCTCACCTCCCTGCCTAATAACACCCTCGCCACCCCCCTCACCAAGCCAGACAGAGCACTGGGGTTGCCATGGCGACGGCCGGTTTCCACGGCAGCCGTGAGAGGCTGACAGGTTGTAGTAATTAGTGAGGGAGAGTGAGATAGAGTTTGGGGTGTGAACGAGGGGGGAAGAAGGGACCCAGTGAGTAGTCTTTGGCTCCCAGTATGTTCCCCTAACGTTCCCAATGGGTGATGGTAACGTTAGGCTCGTGAAGGTTCACAGACAGTCTTTCATTTATTCCCACATTGTGATAACATTCCTGAAACACTCAAAGAAAAGATTTTACCCGTTTTAAACTTTTGACAATTGAGAAAAATCTGGTTTACACTATCATTTATTTTACATAAAAGGTAAAAATCTGTGAAGCAGAGGCTGCGGTACTTGACCAACTATGTAAACCAGGAAACCAACCTTCACGTGTAAAAGAGCCTTTAAGTGTGTTTTTTTACATGTGTGGCTGACATATTTTTGCTGTTTCAACAGCATTTTTACTGCAGTATTTGAACCCATAAGGACATACTTCACACTGAAATATTGTCATTTAAATGCATTTTAATTCATTTAACCAGGAAAAATGATGTGGGACATTATTTTGAAACTGGGAGCTGCCCATTTTTTGCACTGACCACAGACTAAATTCAATCCAAACATCTATAATTCTTACATATGAAAAATCACTATTTTAAGTGCACATGAACATATATTTGGGTATTAGCAGTTTTGCCAGTTTGTTGTTGGCTGTCTAGATCAGAAAACATCCAAAGTCTATTTGGCTCCCCTTCCTGTGTCACATGCAGGCTCATTAGAATGTGACCCCCTCCAGGTATCTCCTGGAGGGGGTCACAGCTGGAAACCACAGCTGGAAAACTACCTTTGCAAAGGTGAGCAATATTTTTCTTGCAAGCCAATCAAAGCAGACTGGGCATTTTCTGGAGGGGGTCTTAATGAGACAGATGCACAACACAGTGTGTGTCAGACAGGGTGAATACAGGTAAGTATATTCAGACAAACAATGTGTTTTGCGAACATTATAGTATGTAAACATGTTCTTGTAGAGACCCAAAATACAAGTATGAACATGAAAATGAGCTTATGTCCCCTTTAAAAGACTTGATCTATGAAAGCAGTTCAGTGTTTTATTGATATATTTTTTCATCCCTTCCTGTTTATTGCTCTGCCAGTTTTCTTAATCATACTGTTTTCCTATTGTCCTCTGGTGTGCAACACAACTGAGCTGAAATGGAAGATGAATGAGAGAGTGAGGGAGCGAGAGAGGAGCAGCCCAGAGATAGACGGGAAAAGGAAGAAGCCTCAGGCTGTTCAACAGCACTTTGCTGTCAAAGACAAAGTCATTTCCACTTTACCCTCTGGGGCCCACAATACACACTATCTCTAACAGGCAGCCTTGGAAGTGTTTCCTTACTGTCTCTAAAACTAAAACACACTCTCGCTCTCTCTCTCTCTCTCCTCCCAAATGAATCTTCACTCAGTTACAGACGAGGCCACAGAGTCAAATTATAGTTAAGCTTTACATCAGCGATGAAGCCTGGGGACCCCCTGAGCTCCTTCGGCACTCGCTGGGTCTGGGACGAAGGGTAAAAGTTTGTTTTTAGCCAGCCTATAGCAGCGTGACTCTGTGGTCCACCACTTTTAGTCCTGACTGAAAGATCTTAACTGTGTGATGGATTGTCATGAGATTTGGGACACTTAATCATGTTCCCCAGAGGATGAATTCTAGTGATATCCTGCTCTTTCCTCTTGCGCCACCATGAGGTTCACATTTGTGGATTTGAGTAAAATGTCTTGGCAACCAGGCTACAGGGTGGATTTCCATAACATTTGCTTCACATGTTCATGTCCCCCTCAGGATGAGCATGTAGTGTCTGTTGACCACAAACACTACAAATGGATACATACTCATTTTGTTTAAATCCTGGCTTTCAATGACTGGGGTCGTGACCAGAGGTCCAGATATTATCGGCTAATGGCTTCCTTTCTCCCTTCCTTCCTCTGCAGTTTCTCTCTCACATGCACAGTCAATAAGAGTCGAATAATCAGTGGAGATGGAGCCTGTGGAGCCAGCGTGACTCAGCTGTCCTGACTGGATGTGGCTTCTTCCAGTCGTCTGTATTTCTGTCTCCCAGTCCCTCCGTCCATTTCTGTCTTCAAGGGAAGGGGAATCTTAATACCATAGCAGCAATGCTATTTTAGACACCGGTGTTCTTCCAACTTCGTGGCAATAGTTTGAGGCTTTATTTTTTAAGAAACTCTTTGGTGGTTGAAATTACGCTTAATAAAGCAATCATGTAACAAAAATAAAGGAAAGGAAAGCAAAAAGGAAACCAGAAAACGTCGGAAAGTAACCACATTTATTCAAGCACTGTACTTTAATTGAATTCTAAGATGCTTGTACTTTTACTGCTAATATTTCAATTTTATGCAAATTTTTACTTCCACTTCACAGCATACCAAAAAGTTGAAAGAGGCAGTTAGATTCAGCTCCACCTGGATCAGCTGCAACATTATACTGCTTCTGGGTTACCACATTATTTAACACTGAAATAATGAGTACAATTACAGGGTCTGAAGAATCTAACTACTGTTCCTCTATCAACCAGCAGAGGGCAATGTGGCTTCAGCTCAGAGTCCAGAGCTGACTGGCTGCTGTAGCTCTCTTTGTATCAATCCATTGGGTTTGATGTGTTTGTGGGGCTCAATGCTAAGTTTGAATTATTTCATAATTGTATTAAGCGGCAAGTGTGTCAATGAAACATTTAAAACATAGTCAAACCTCATATTTGTTCAAATGACCAATGGGGTCGGCCCAATCAAAAAACAAGCAGCAATGCACCATGACTTCCAAATTGACTGACAGGTCTTATATTGCACATACGTACACTTATAAACTTTACGATTAATGTTTGCTGGTTCTGTACAAAGATGTATCCATACAACCAATTTTCAAATAAAATCAGCTTATATGCACAAAAAAGCAGATTTTCCATTTTAAACTCAAAAGTCATATAAATTATGCCTGAACTTCGTGTGGAAGAACATAAACATATACGATTGGACCTGTAATAATAATAATAATAAAAAGATTATTTTCCATACAAACGGTCTCTTTCAATATAATCACCAATGAACATATCACAAAGGCTGGCGAACACAATGGAGCATTTAGCTGCTAAAGAAACATATATTTCCTTCATCAGTTGGTGGAGACCAAAAACAGAGCTCAAATGAGAGGGATTATCAAATTTACATAGTGACCTTAAACACAACTACACATTAATGCAAATTTTTGCCGGTGATACGAAGTTCGGAGAATCCTAAACTTAAAACGACAGCGTAACACTGTTCAGGGAATCTGACTTCATGGTTGGCATGTTTTGGTGAATGTTGTGTTTGTTTATGGGCTGTACGCTAATGGCAGGAAGCAAAATCATGAGACCCTACACAAGTACTGGAGATAGGCTTAAAAAATGAATTGATTCCCTAATGAGTGAGTGGTAACATCAATATTTGTCAAATTCCCAAACCCCAATGTAGAATAGAGTATGTCAGTGCTGGCATAGCTAGTTTACAGCTTCCATTAGATGTCGCAGCACCTTTAATACGAGTAGATCATCATCTGAGTGGCAAAGATGACAGCGAGGCACTTATTCTCTTTCAAACACACACAGACTCATCGTTCCAATGACCTCCATAGTGAGTACAGTAATGCCCCATTTGATAGCACAAGCACTCTGACTAATGTTCTGTCACCACACACGCACACACACACACACACACACACACACACACACACACACACTCTTCTTGGCTCCCATATTTCTAATCCCTTTACAGTGTGTGCCACACCAACATGCATTTGGCACACACACTCTGTCACCTAATCAATGATAATGGAATCACTGTGTATCCTGCCTGATAACACAAGCCTCTCTGTCATTGTTGGAATGCTGCTAAGCATTCCAACTATTGTTATCCTGTTTCTTTATTCCTCTATTTCTTCCGTCCCCCGTTTCGTCGCAACGCTTCTTCTTCTTCATTTGTTAAGCTACAGAAACCGTTCAACTATCAAAATGTTCAGCTCCTTCAGCTCATCTCTGCTATGACGTTTTCTATTTCTAACCTTTAAACTTTTTGAATTATTAAGCTTTTAGCAACTTTTTTTTGAATGAGTTTCTATGGAGAAGATTTTCAAATCCTCTTAAACTTCTTCAACTTTCAAATCCTTCAACTTCCTCATACTTTCAGCTACAGACACCATTTCAACTTTCAAATGTTGAGAAAACCCTCAACTATTGCCAACAGCTTTTTGATATCTTTTAAACTTTTTGAACTGCAGCAATTTAACTTTTATGATTTTTCAGGCCTTTTCTGACTTTATAATGGGTGTGTATTGCGCAGCTTAGAGTGCGTGATGTCACCGCTAGAGTGAAGAGCAGCTTGAGATTCTTGTGAAAAAAACATTTGTGTTTTGCCACTGTGTCCACAATCTTCACTCTTCATGCATAATTTCTGGATGTAGAAGTAGCTAATATTGTCCTTGTCGTACAAAAATTACTGTAGAATCCCACAGATTTCCACATTTGACACGGAAGCCGTTAATTGAGAGGAAAACCAACTTTCTGCTCCATAGAGACCAATGTTAAATTTTGCTTCAAAAACATCTTCCACAGAACACGGTACCCCATTTCTAGATCGCCAGTTAAGCCACATTTTTTACACTACAGACACAATTTTTACAGGATCTGTTCTTCAACTCATTCTTCCCCTCAATTATTAATATCGGAGCAATAGGAGCTACGGTTATGGGAGTTTTGAGGATTTGTTTGAGAGGTGTTTCCCTGTTTTATCTCCATGACATGGCTTCAGGCACACAGGTGTTCGCGATTGAGCCAATTAGTGATGTTGATAAACACACAGACTCACAGACACACTCGCATATACACTCCTCTCCCTCTCTCTCTCTGTGTCTCTCATACAGTCATTCAGGTCTTAGGCATCTTTAGAGGTCTTTCCCCCCTCCTACACACACACACACACACACACACACCCCATTTTAAAATAAAAGCCGCACACACATGATTTGTTGCAGCTGTTACGTGTTGCATCTCGGCCAATCAGACATGAGTATTCTGATAAGTTTCCTGATTCTAGTGACATTTACACACACCGCGACACAAGAGGGAGAGACGAGGAAAGACATGGCAGAGCAGGACAACAGTCATGCAAGCTGTAAAAGATAAAACATCTGACAATCTCCAAATGAGAAAGTTTGCCAGAGATATCAGAGCCTCTCGCTTGCTCTCTCTCTCTCTCTCTCTCTCTCTCTCTCTCTCGCTCTCTCTCTCTCTCTCACAAATTCTTTCTTCTCTCTCACAAATTCTTTCTTCTCTCTCTCACAAATTCTTTCTTCTCTCTCTTTCTCTCACTAATTATTTCTTCTCTCTCCCTGTCTATGTCTCTCTCTCATACAGTCATTCAGGTCTTAGAGACTTTTAGAGGACCCCCCACACACACACACACCCCAATTCAAAATACAAGCCCCAAAGAGTGAATTCTAATTGAAATGCTTGTGATGAAGCCAGGCATTTAATAACCTCTGTGTGTCAAACATGATGATTATGTCTCCTCTCCCCCCCACCCAGCACCACCCTTTCAAAATAAAAGCCCCATGGATTAACTGTATTTAAACAAGCTCAAAATTTGGCTTTTTTGTTAAAAGAATTAATGCTCTTACTAATACTGCGACAACTACTACTGCTGCTGCTAATATAGTAGTACTACTACTGCTACTACGACTTCTACTATAATGTTTGCTGTTGCTATTACTACTACTGCTCCTGCTATTACTGCTACCATCAATATTATTACACCACGACTGCTATTACTACCACTACTACTATTATATATACGACAACTGCTACTACTACTACTGCTATTCATGCTACTAAAAGTAGTAATACTACTACAGCTATTGGTACGACGCCTACTAGTACTACCACTGCTACTTCTTCTACTGCCATTACTATTATTACTACTACTACTACTTCTACTACTGCTACTGTTGTTGGGAACGTAAAGGAGCGTGTTTGGGTTATCAGCATTTAAGAAACTGAATTCTTGACATCAATAGAATTATTAATGTATGTAACAATTATTAATAACAACGGGGCACCACCCTGCGAACAGGAACCAATAACCAAACGATAAAACTAAGTCTCATAATTAGTAATCACTCATAATGTCAATAGTCTGCGTATGACTACACATTCAGTGACAGTGAAGGTTTTAAGTTCGAGCACAGGCTACTACATACAGGTTCATCAAATACATATGCACAAGTAATCACAGACGACTGCTCCTTAAAGTATAACAGAGTTTATTAAATCAAAATAATAAATGATCAAATCAATTAATATTGCAACCAACAAACGTTATCATACAATTTTATATGCCTAAACTAAAGAATGAATAAAATGGATGAGGGTGTATGTCTGTGTGTGTGTGTGTGTGTGTATGGGTGTGTGTGGGTCTGTGGGTGAAAAGGAAGGAGAGTCTTACAGCTATTGCTAAAGACTACAAAGATGGCGGCGTCGAGTGACACGGACAAAAGGGGAGGGGCCTTAAGATACTACAGCTAAACTACCACCAGATGGCGGAGTCGAGTGACTCGGACAAAATGGCGGCGAGCCTGGCGTATGTAATCACGTGTGCCGATGCACACGTGTTGTGAGGCGATCGTTTGAACGGGGTTTCCCCAGGGGCAGAGATAGGAGCTGTGTGTGTTACGTGAGAAGAGGAATAAAAGTGGAGAGAGAGGAATCAGAGTTTCTGTGTGCGATGTCGCGTTGTAGTGAAACTGAGGATCACCGATCGTATCTCACACAAGTTGCCGTTGTCGCTTCGCGAACTGATGACACTTATGCCCGATAGTCGCGTTTCCACACTTCACTCACAGAATCGATTCAAGGAAATAGAGCAAGAACAAAAATGAAATCAAATAATCCCAAAAGCAACAGTCAAACAGTTAATACACAATGCAACGGAGCTTCTCTGCTCCGTAAAGAAATACTACGACCAATACTACAGCTATTACTATGACTGCTGATACTACGTCTTCTACTACTTCTTCTAATTACTAATACTTCTACGACTAATAATACTTCTACTACTACAAATATCACCACTGATGAAATTTTTTAAGCCACAGAAACCATTAGAACATCAAAATGTTCAGCTCTTTCAGGAGAGGGGTGATATTACTTTTCATAGTTGGAATCTTTAAACTTTTTGAATTATTAAGCTTTTTGCAATTTTTAAAAAATTGGATATCTATTTTCAGCAATGTTTTTGCAATTAATTTTAAATTTCAGCATTCCAACGCATTTTCAGCAGGAAATGCATTTTCTAGTTAACATTGCTAACCTAAACTTTCGATCACACACACGTACACATGTTTGCATGTAGGAACATGCATGTACAATCAACAGCTTGCTAAGCCAGATGCAGTAGATCACTGCATTGCGGAAATCCTCAAACAGGGTTGGATGATAATTTTCTTTTATGTTTAATGCTCCAAAAGTCTATAATTTTATATAAACAAGGAACCAAAAGACTTTGAATAATAAAAAGGTGTCACTTTAATTAAATAACACATAGCGTTTGGTTTATCACTCTCATAATCATCATCATAGACAGCTATCATATTAGTGGTGTTGTGCAACAGAAGAAGTCACTCCGTCAATAAGCTTAGTTTATTTTGCGCAGACGCGTGAATGAATTTCACTTTGCCGCTTCCTGGTGTGACCGGGCAATCTGCTGTGCATCGACAACACACTTTAAGAAATGCACACATGTTCTTCTTGGGTCCAAAATGTTTGACCTGGTCGAAATAGGGCACATGGAAATGCTTCCGAAACCTGACATGTATACGTTAACATTTAAAAAAAAGAAATGACACTTGATCTGAAAGGGACCTGGCAGCAGTGTGGTGATCAATAAAGGAACAGCAGAGCATGTGATAATTCACACGTATCCAGACTGGATCCTATCTGACCTAAGGTTGTGACAACACCTCCTGCTTCCACTATCTGCTTAAGTGGAGGTCATCAGTGAAAGGAGGTTCACCTGGGCTGCTGTGCTGGGAAGCCTTTAAAAGCCGGTCTGCTCAGTCTCCGTCTAACACTCAGCTCCTGCATTGTCTCCATTGGTGCGGTGTTAGTCTTTACAGTCGCAGCGCATCCATGCACACGCGAACATTACCGAATTCACAGATATATCACTTAATACGTCTAATGTTTGTTTCCTTTACCAAATTATCACTTTTGTATCAAATCACACATGTCGTGTGCATCTTCCTCCTCCATGAGCCAGTTCATAACCCAATCATTTTTAGGATATCTTACAAAGAGTAACTCTTCATTTTCCGAGCTTTTCCAAGTAAACTTTTGTCTTCACAAGAAGCAACTCTGTTATAGTTACGCTAAAGGCAACAAAATCACTTAGTTAGATTTAGGAAAAGATCATCACATACTGAGTTAGGTTTGGTTACACAACTTTAGTTAAAATAACTACTGCCGTTACTAAAGTACGCAAGTTACTTGATAAATCAACTATGACTTCACTTTTCACATGGGGAACAAACAGCGGCCTCCTGGCTGAAAGATCAGTTTGTTCGACCCCTCATGTGGCCTTTTGCAGTCTTAATACTTCCTCGTTCATGATTACGTGGAAAGCAAACGTACATGGGATATCTACAAATTAAGGCTCATTACTTTTCATAGGTATAGCTATGAATGCTGAATGACACCAGACTACATACCCAGAAAAAATGGATCACGCCTGAACCAGGTCTGGCGTAGGTCTTGGTTTCTAGGGAACCGTGTGAACTGAACACCGATTATCCAAACGCGCACCAATCATGTCCCTCTGATAGCTACTGTGTCCCAAAAACTGTGGTTTTAACCATGGATGGGGTTAACTTGTCCATTATCACATTTGTGGATTGGATAATTAATTAATTAATGCACTGCATATGCCAATGAGTGCAGTAGCCTACACACATTTCTACAGAAAGTGAAAATATAGACTTTGATACTACTTCGTTGACACATTTGAGAGAGTGTAAGCGGGATAACAATGTAGAAAAATGTTATTGCACTCTCTAGTTTACTCCAAACGTTGCTCCAGCAGCTCTGTGAATGGGTCTTAAGAGGAAAACTCTTAGCTCAGAACTTTTCGCTGCCATTTAGAAGAACTCCTGGTGGTGAAACATGGCCCCTGGATGTCAGCGTGAGCTGTGGCCAGCGGTGTCCTGTAATGAGGTGACAGCAGGTTCCACCAACACACACTTAAACACCTCACCTGGACACACACACACACACACACACACACACACACACACACATAGAGGTGACACCATACCCCTGCCGGGAAGTTATTTTATTGGCTTTTGTTAACCTGTAGAATCCAAACGAGAACGTGATCATGGTTATGTTACTGGCACCAGTATAAGGGCAAATCTGGTCCGGCAGCAAAGGGTTACACGGGAAGCAATTCATCTGTAGATATCTGTCGATAGAGAGAGGATCAAAGTTAGGGTCTCGCTCAGGCCAAAGCTTGAATATTCCTTGACACAATTGCATACAATTCACAATTGCTTTTACTTCTCTGATTAAAGTGCATGTTAATACAGGTTCTGCTACTGAGTGGCTTGTGTTTAGGCAACTAAGAAACAAATGTTCCTCTTTTATCAAGAAAGCTAAATCTGAATATTACTTGTCTGTTACTGCTGAAAGTTTAAATGATCCGAGGCGATTTTGGAAAACTATAAAATCCCTCTCTGTGACCAAGAACTCACAAGCTTTACCTGCTTGAGGATTCTGTCACTGTTCATGACAAAATGGAGATACTGAATTGTTTTAACAAACACTTCATATCTTCTGGCTCTCTGTTTGACTCTATTTGTCCAAGGTCTGTGAAACCCTGTACTGGTGTTCCAGGTTATACTGGTCAGCCTTTTAATTTTACCCCATTTCCTGTGCAGGAAGTTCATAAAGCCCTAAAAAACTTAGATCATAGGAAACCTTCAGGGCCTGACTGTACATACCCTTACTTTTTGAAATTGGCTGCTGACTTTGTTGCAGAGCCACTTGCATATCTTTTTAATCTGACAATGACAAATAAGGAAATTCCAAGGAAATGGAAATCTGCCTTCGTTCACCCATTGTTTAAAGGTGGTGACCCAGCTATTTTAAACAACTATAGGCCAATATCTAATTCATCTGTACTTGCTAAAATTCTTGAAGCTCTTGTGAGCAACCAACTTAAGGAGTTCTTTTACACCAATGCGATTTAATCAACCCATCAGTCTGGCTTTAGGAAAAAACATAGCACTATTGCAGCTGCACTGAAAGTGGTAAATTACATTTCTGTTGCTCTTGACAAGAAGCAACATTGTGCATCACTGTTTATTGATCTGTCAAAAGCATTTGACACAGTTGACCATGTCTTAAGGCTAAGGCTCCTCAACTCAGGGCTCTCGGCGCAAGCGGCCGCTTGGTTCACGAGCTACCTTGAGAATAGGTCTCAGTGCATCAGATATGAGGGTCTATCCTCTGATATTGCAACCGTCTGTAAAGGTCTGCCACAAGGCTCTGTGTTAGGTCCACTTTTATTTACTGTCTATATAAATGATCTGGGTCAAAATGTGTTGAACGCTAACCTTCACTTTTATGCTGATGACACTGTGATATATTGCTGTGCGTCAACTCTTGTGCAGGCAATTGATCTCTTGCAAAATGCTTTTAATGTTGTTCAAAATACCCTTCTTCAACTGAAACTTGTTTTAAATACAGATAAAACAAGACTTATGTTTTCAAACTCTCGGAGTAGGCCACAGAATATCCCTTCGGTGGTCACTCTTGAAGGAAGTGAAATAGAGGGTGTTAACTCTTATAAATATCTGGGTTTTTTGATCGATGACTCGCTCACTTTTCAGCCACATGTGCAGTACCTGGTGAAAAAGTTGAGGTTAAAACTGGGTTTTTATTTTCGAAATAAGCTGTGCTTTTCCACTTATGTAAATAAGCGATTAATTGCTGCTACTTTCTTACCTGTGTTGGACTATGGTGACCTTCTTTATATGCATGCCTCTGCTAACTGTCTTCGTATGGTGGACACAGCTTACCATGCTTCACTGCGGTTCATTACAAATTGTAAAGCTCTGACTCACCACTCTGAGTTATTAGGGGTGGGGGAAAAAATCGATACAGCATAGTATCGCGATATTGTATCGATACACGGATGCCAAGTATCGATCTTTTATTATATAAACTATAAAAAAAGAAAAAAAGAAAAAAAAAATATATATATATATATATATATATATATATATATATATATATATATATATATATATTCTTTTAGAAAAATCAAATCAATTACTTTTTCAGTCCACTAGATGGTGCTGAGTTTTCCGGTGAGGTCAGCAAAGGTCCTGGGTCAGTGTGATTGGTAGGAAGTTGGTCAAGACAAAGATAGAGACATCTGAGCCCCGTGCCACGTAAGTGGTTCAGCAAAGTCGATCAAATGTCCTATTAGCCAGCCTACATTAACGAGATGATTGATGTCAGGCTATCTCGGTTCCTGCAAGGCTGATCCGCTCTCAAACTGTCTCGTTAATTCGAACCAGACGATCGGGATCAGGATGATTACGCGTGCTCGTCCCACTTCAAAAGGGGGAAGCGTCGATCACCGAAACCATGATCTTCTAACAGTACAATGTCAAATTAAGTCAAAGAAAGAGTCGCTTTTTACTCCGCTGACGAGCAGGAGATGATCATGAACGCATATGAGGATTTCAAGACCATAATCACGGCAAAATATAACACCGCCACGCTGCGAGGGCTAGACAGGAAGCACGGCAAAACATCACAGACAAGTTAAATGCGTAAGTGTTGGGAAAATGTATCAGCTAATTTTAATGCCTCATCACCCCAATCAATCAGATTATGTCTTTAAATGTGCCTGCTGGCAGTAGGCTTCATGGAATGCATCATCGAATGAGATCTTATAGCGAAAATAATTATCTCAACTCTTTCAGAATAAGTAGATAAAAACAAGCCCAAAGAGTATCTAACTGATACTCATTAATATGAGGATATATGTACTGTATGCCCTTATGTATCATGTATTCTACTATATATGTGTACATACATGTATATGCAGATTACCATATATAACTAGTTTGAATATGTGTGTGTGAGAATCTGTTCATGGGCGGATCAGTATGTGTATGTTGGGGTTCTGGCGCCACCTCCTGGCTGGTTGAGTCCCTCACATGGGCCTCCCCTCCTCACAAATGACCTAGGGTCTGATCCTTGCCCCCTTGAGATGACCACACCTCCACCTTTGGTCCACCGCGGAGGTGGACCTTTCATTGGCCGACAAGCCATCTCCCGCTGTGCCCAGAGACCCGCTTATAAGCGGCAACGCAGCCCAAAATCGGTCTCTTCGCTCTGGACTTCCGTCTGGTCTCTAAGAAGAATCACCAGAGGACCCGATCGACCTCAACCCCCACTCATCTCAGCACGCACGTGCCATTTCGCTGGTCGAAAACCGACCACGTCGTTTCTGAGTTAAGGCCTCGGCCCGCGAGCCACTCCCCACCTTCGTATACACGCCATCGGTAATAAGGAGACCAAACCTCTTCCTTCACCGACCATTACCGGGAGATACGAACCGACACGTGTCTCAGCCGACGTTGGAAACCACAGGCCCTCCTCTCTGCAGCGAGCCGGGCCGAAACAGCAGCCGCTCACCATCGACGCCAAAACAGCAGCAGCCTCACGCTTTTCTTTTTCCTCCTGGAGGAGGAAAAAACCATTCATCGACAGCACTCTACAACGTTGCCACGAAGCATCTCATAGTAAGAGTTACGGTGTCTGGGCGTAGTTTAGCTTAAATTAACTTAAGTTTAATTCAGGCCATTCATTTATATGTTATTATTCCCGTGTTTTTGTCGTGTTAAAGTCATTGTTTTCGTTTTGCTGAGAGATTGCGCAATCGTCGACGGAGCTCCGAGGCCCGTCGTACTGTGCGTTTCCTGTTTGACTGTTTGCTTTTGGGATTATTTTATTTCATTTTTGTTCTTACTCTATTTCCTTGAATCAATTCTGTGAGTGAAGTGTGGAAACGCGACTATCGGGCATAAGTGTCGTCAGTTCGCGAAGTGACAACGGCAACTTGTGTGAGATACGATCGGCGATCCTCATTTTCACTACAATGCGACATCGCACACAGAAACTCTGATTCCTCTCTCTGCCCTTTTATTCCTCTTGTTTTCCGTAACTTGCACACACATAGAGCTCCGGATTGTGGGTGAAACTCTCACCTATTGTTCGAACACACGTGTGCGCTGACACACGCAACCACATATAGCTGAACCCCCCCCCCCCCCCCCCCCCCTCCGGCATTTGGTCTAAGTCACTCGACTCCACCATCTGGTGGTAGGTTTTAGCTATAGCTCTTTAAGGCCCCTCCCTGTTTGTCTGCGTCACTCGACGCCGCCATCTTTGTAGTTTTTAGCTATAGCTTGAAGACCCACCTTCCTTTTCACACACACACACATACTTGTATTACATACATCATCACCCATTTTATTCATTTGTTTAGATATTAGGCACATAAAATTGTATGATAGCGTTGTTGGTTGTGATATTAATTGATCTGATCACTTATTATTTCGATTTAATAAATTCTGTTATATTTTAAAGAGCAGTCGTTTGTGATTACTTGTGCATATTTGTGTAATAAGGTCTGTATGTAGTAGCCCGTGTACGAACATAACCCTTCACTGTCACTTCGAATGTGTAGTCGCACCCGACTATTGACATTACGAGTGGCCACTAATTATGAGACTTAGTTTATCGTTTGCTAATTAGTCCCTGTTTACAGGGTGGTGCCCCGTTGTTATTAATAATCATTAATAATTGTTACTTACATCAATAATTCTATTGATGTCAAGAATTCAGTTTCTTAAATGCTGATAACCCAAACACGCCCCTCTACGTTCCCAACATGTATTATTCATAATCAGACATTCAATCAATTGAAGCAGTGAAAAGAAATAGTGTGTGATTCTCTCTATTCTTATCATGAGTCCACCTTAATCATGTTCTACAATAATGATATGCTGGTGTACTAATAACACTGTCATATCATTATGAGTGCTTTAACCTCCATGTTTGCAACCCAGCCATCAAGAGGACATGGGAGCAAGTAAACACTAAGCACACACACAATTCAGAATGGTGAGTCAATACAATATGTGCCATGGTAATGTAATGAACACATCCATCAGTTCATTAAGCGCCAAATGAACTTTACGAACAGCACGGCATGCAGCGGCTTTCCCCATGTTCTCCGCATCGCCGACACTGTACTAAAATGTACCACTCGCAGAACAGCTCAAGGCTGCATCCAGTCTGTGGGACAGTCAGTGCTTGGCTGCAGCGTGTGGTGTTCAATGTATGGCTCGAGAAGGTCTGAAAATAAATTATTTCTTGTCGGCAGAATCGATAGCGCTCGTATAGGAAGTCATCATGATGTGATAACTGATCTTGACGATGTGGAAGAACTCTATCCCTATAAAATGCTAATCCAACTAATATCCTCCTTCATCAATAGGATCTATGACGAAGGGAGCTGTACATTAATGCAATAGAGGCTTCTTAGTTTGCTGTGTGTCTCACTTTACATGCATTTCCGGAACTCCCGTATAACCCCCAGTATATGCGCAAGCGCATTAGACTACCGTATATGACAGGAGCTGCCATTTTTTCTGGGGGAGTGACCAGCTTATCCAGCTACCTTCACTGAGCCTGCGCTGGAGCAGGTTCAAGCTTTTGGATGTGTTGCCATGGTGATTTTGCCGAACTTGCTTCGTGGAACCGAAAAGCCTGATCTATGTCATCTTATCCTGAAAAGTATCCGGCTAACTCAGTTAGCCACGTACGTGGCACGGGGCCCTGGCCTCACAACGGGGTTAAATCAGCCAACAGTAGCCAGGCTCATGGGGAAAGTGCAACGCATAACTGTCTCTCTGCCCTTGACGTCCACGCAACGCAAGTTATACTGAGTTATATAACTCTTATATCCTACTTATATAAGTTATAGTTCATATACTGAGTCCACACGTTTGCATTTAGTTAAGTTGGACTATGTAGTAATACAAACAGTTCAGTTTGTCAGGTTCATGCAACATGTATGATATTGTTTGTCTGCTTGACAATCCTATTTTGCTGATTGGATAAAACTTGTTGACACAGTTTTCCTTTGGGGGACATCATTTGAAATTCAAAAAAGTAATACATCGCAATATAGGCCGATGTTATGGCAATACTCAGAATATCGCAGTATCGTGATAATATTGTATCGTGACCTAAGTATCGTGATAATATCGTATCGCGGGATCTCTGGTGATTCCCACCCCTAGTGTGTGTGTGTGTGCGCGCTCCCTTGTAAACACACTGCTTCATGTTCTTTCCCTGCTGGGACGCTCAGACCAGCATGAGTAACCACCCAGTCGGATTTACAGCATATTGATTAAATTAGCATTCGTTCCAGAACCTGAATATTAACTCATCCAACATGCACGCACACATACACACGCATGCACACACACACACACACACACACACACACACACACACACACACACGCACGTAGTGGGCGTACACACCAAGAAGTGGTTAATTTCTCCAGAGAAAGAAAATTGACTCGATAGGAAAAAAAACTAAAAACGTGTGGTTTGTAGGTCAGTGAAAAATGGCAGCAGGCGATCATCACCAAAGGTAAAACAAACACACATCCTCCTCTTCCCAAGCTCCCTGAGGAAGAGGATGTGTGTTTGTTTTACCTTTTTATTTCTCCAGGGAATATTGATGAAGCTGATTTACAGAAACCTCCTGCACCACATGTATGCAGGGGGCTGTCCAGTCTTCTTCTTATACTAGAATTCCCCAAAACACCACATTGCTCATGCACAGTGAGACCAGAGTCCAGTGACCTGACTATTATTTGTGTGCGCAGCAGAAATTAGAAAAGTATTTTCCATCCACTTAATTTGTTGTAGAAACACAACCAATTAGACCGAAATAAACAAGGAAGTACGGAGCAGTTCTCTTCTCCTTTTATTTCCTCTTGTACTCAATAAGCTCCCCTGTGGAAGAAAAGCTCACATCGATATAAATGATTCTTTCACCACCCTGTAAGATACCGTTTTATGTGTGAGTCATAAACGTGACTCAATGACAGAGTTGAGAATAAATAATTGATAAAGAATGTGAACAAAGGTATTCGGTCCAAAGAGGAAGGCAGGAGGGAAAGAGACTATGACTATTACTTTACTGTATTTTTGCTGATATCGTGCGTTTTACAATTTTCATGTCACAAAATAAGGAAACATTAGGAAACCTCTTAGCAGCACATGATGTAAAAACAGATATTTAGACTTGATGAAAATGAAAAAATGCCGTATTCACAGCCAGCATCATTTAGCAAAGACAAGCTGATGAAGTGTAATACTGACGGTGACGTTAGACAGAATGCATTCATTTTCACATGTTGAAGGTGTCTCCTTTTGAAAATAAAGCTCTGTTCCAACTTTTCTTAAACAAAGGGCTCATTTTCACCTGTTCCCTGGTTTTCCCTTCCTTCTTGACAGATAACACAACCCATGAATTATATCCCACACTCACACTGCACTTAAATGTGGACTGACGATTTATCGTATGCGCTGGTGGGATTTCCACCACTGAGACTCTCACTTTATCCACATGGCCAGCGTGTGGAAAACATTTTTTCTTGCTCACTGTTGGGCTTGAATTTTCTCGAGGCAACATGAAAAGTTCAAGCAGCTGATCTTGAAATCAGTTATCCCTGCCCATCTGCCATTCCTGGGCAGGCTTAAAGCAAACAATCAAACTGTACATGATTGATTGTGAAACCTGTGATGCCATATGCTGCCAAGAAGCGGAGGATTTCAGAGAACTGCCGAGCTTTCAACCAGAGAGGGTGGAATTAATCAGGTGTCTCACCTCGACTGAGATTCAAATGGTTCGACACTCTGTGTCTGAGCTGGTAGATTGAAATCACTTCATCAACTACCTTGTTATACTCCTATTGAAATGTAATCTCTCCAATTTAGTCTGTTCACTCTCTGACAAACAAGGGAGTGCAACAGGTCTCCAGACAGCAGTAACATGTGTAACACATTTCAGAGGTGGCGCAATTTTATGCAAAGTCAGAGGTAAGATGCAAGTGGACACAGATTTGGTCCAGGTGGGATGAATTGCTGAAAAATGTTCATAACCGAAGTAACAACATTGATCCTTATGATTATTTTACCATAGCTATCATTTAGTTTACCCCTCTTTTCCGTCGGTGCGTTTTAACCCTAAACATAGACTGTATAAAACATGGACGTAGTCTCTGTGACGCCACCCACAAGTTTCTGAAAAGCTGTTGTGAAGCTCAAAGTGGGAAACTTTGAGAAGTGAATTCCACTTCTGGGGAATCAAGAGAAGACTTACCTGACCAGGTGGTTTGTTTACACAGTATCTTCTGACAACTGGAAACTGGGTGAACAAGGGCAAGCACTTTAAAAAAAAAATACTTTGATTGGATGAAGCATCCGTCAATCAAACTCTCTCGAAGCCAGTCGGTATAAGAGTAAAACAATCTTTTCGATCGAGGAAATCGAAAGCCTTCAGGATGCTGATTGGTCTGTGCTCTGACTTACTGACCCAAATGCATCACTTGAAACCTGACAAGATGGATTTTCCTGTGATATTCTCCTGACATCGCGAGAATCCAGCTGCAGTTCAAGGTCAGGAGAAGACAGCATAGAAAGGAAAGTATGATGTGGAAGTGAATGCTGCCTTTCTGGTTTTACTGGCTGTCCAACGATGGCCAGCCTTTTTTGGTTATTAAACACTCATTATCAGCACTTTGATCAAACTGAAGACCACAACTGCTTTGTTTGAGACGTATATGATTTTCACACCAGCTGCTAGCCAATTAGAAACAAGCATTTCCTGTAGAGCGGTGTGTATCAGGGTCAGCATCTGTAAGCTTTGTGTGTCTGTTATTGTTTGAACATTTGTTTGCAGGCAGCATTAGTTGAAATGTCATTACATATTCAATATTTCCCTGTTCATGGGTTTGTTGATTGTGTTCCTAAGTTTTATAGATCAAATTGACTTGATACATTCAACATACAAGGTAATTCCTATTTTACTTTACTCGTGTCTCATGTGAAACTGAATCTCTTCCTCCTCCGTTCACAGCTCTCCTCGCCGCTGTAAGATGTGAAATAATGCACTTATCACCATGGTGATCACTCGGAGATGGACCCTCTCTGGACAATGTCAAGTCTCTCTCTCTCTCTCTCTCGCTCTCGCTCTCACTCGCTCTCTCTCTCTCGATTTCATTCCAGACTGGAGAGCCGAAGCAGATGGACGATTCTTAAGCGCCTACACCAGAATATGAAAAGTCAAATCCAAGGGCAGGATTTTCTTCTCATGAGAAAAACAGTGTGAATGCTAAATGACAAAGCTTACATAAAAAACATCGGCTCAGGAGCTTTGTGTTACCACATCGCGCTTTTTAATCGAGGAGCATTATTCAAACAAGAAAGAGCACAGCTGCAACATCCCCAACCTTTTCAAATTAATTAAACCAAAAAGCTGGAGGCAGGTAGTGATTTAAGCTTATGAAATGTGGAGACTTCACTCCTACAAGAACAAAGAGCAGAAACCAGTAATGAACACAAAACACAGTAAAGCTAATCCTGCTCTGGTAATGTAAGCAACCTCTAAGACTTTGATGTAGTAGGGAAAAAAGTGCTTTTTTCATAGATAAGAGGTGACTGGGCTTTTGTGCATTTATGTTGCTTTTGGGTGATAATTAAAGCATCGGGATGTTTTGTTTTGATTCCTTTCTTGTTGCAGTTTTAATGAAAACTTGGAATCCTGTTTTCCTGCTGGGTTTAACTACACCATGAAATGTTTTTTCTTCAATAAGCTCAAATGACTCAGCAATTCATTAGCATAGACATTTTGGTTTGGTTACAGTGACTATTGTATTAAGGTTAAAATAATAAGCAGGTGGTTACGGTCAGGGATCAATCGTTGTCATGTTTAAATGCACGATGTCATAGTGGGTTCTCAATCTAGGATTTTGTCAGTGTTAATCGTTCAGGTGGTCTTTACCACAGAGGTCTCCTCCTCTACAAAACAAACTGACCCGGTGATTAAAACCAGTTGAATAAATAAATATAGCAGCTTCACGTTGCAAATAATTGTGTTTCTCCAACGCTGTTCAGTGGACATAGGACGTCCCGGAGGGGCTGCGAGCAGACGTCCCATGACTAAAATCCTTCATCCAGTTAAAATATTAAGCTAAAGCCCACCAAGATCTAAAATGTGTATGGTAACAATGTGGCATGAAACTGGCTAAAAAGTAAATTTATGACTTCTGCAGACAACCACAACCCATGGCAAAAGGGATATGTCACAATTGACAAACAACCAAATAAGGATAAGGATAAGGATGTTTATTGTCATCGTACGAACATACAACGAAATTTAGTTGGCGACTCATCAGTACAACAGCAACAGTTAAAAAGTGTATAAAAACATTAAGCAGGGGAGCAGGGGAGAGGAGACAAGACTAGAGGAGAGAGGAAACCAGCAGAAAAAGGGAGAGAAAAAAGGTAAATATAGTGAAGAAGAGAATATGAATCAAGAAGGGGAGGAAACTGAAAACAAGGCTAAGAAGAAGACATGAAGAACAAACAAAAAGCAAAGATAAGAATAAAGATGGGAAGATAAGAGGAGAAATTAGGAAAATCATTGGATGGTGAGAAGAGAAGGGGAACAAGAAGAGGAAATAGGAAATATGAGTAACCAAAGAGAATACAAAAACATGGAGAAAAGAATCAGAATCAGCTTTATTGGTTATGTATGTGTGCGCATGGAATTTGAATGAATGAATGAATTTTATTTATATAGCGCTTTTCACAGACAGTACTATCACAAAGTGCTTAACAGAGCAGACATTTAAAAGCATAAAAAACACAATGTGACCCTAGGGTCAATAAATGATCTACACAGAGTGAATAAGAAATGTTAAAGAATAAAATAAAAATAAAATAAAAATGTAAAACATATTTTAAGAGCAGGTCTAGGACATGGGTTTACTTTTACACAAACGCCAGCCTAAACAGGTGGGTTTTTAGCTGGCTTTTAAAAGTATCCACAGTATCTGCGAGGCGTAGAGTTGCAGGCAGAGCATTCCAGAGCCTCGGGGCCACTGCCTCAAAGGCTCGGTCACCACGGGTCTTAAATCGTGTGCGTGGGACTGACAGAAGACCTAGAGCATTTGACCTGAGAGTGCGGGCGGGTGAATAGGGGCGAAGTAGATCAGCTACATAAGTCGGAGCCTGACCGTGAAGTGCTCTGTAAGTGATGGTGAGCATTTTGAAGTGTATCCGAGATGCTACAGGAAGCCAGTGGAGAGATCGGAGTACGGGGGTGATGTGAGACCGTCGATTTGTCCTGGTGAGTAATCTGGCGGCAGCATTTTGGATGACCTGCAGACGGTTAAGAGCAGATACACTGAGTGATGTGAAAAGTGAGTTGCAGTAGTCAATGCGTGAAGAGATAAATGTGTGTATGATCATTTCTAATTCAGGTGTTGATAATACAGATCTCAGTTTACTGATATTTCTTAGATGGAAGAAACATGACCTGGACAGCTGCTTAACATGTTGGTCAAACAACATGGAGCGATCAAAGAAAATCCCAAGATTGCGCAGGTTGCAATGGGAAGCAGAGGAGAGAGGACAAATAATCTGCCTGATCATGGGGACAAACTCCTCTGGAGCAATAACTAGGACCTCCGGTTACACATTACTCTCATCGTACATACACACACATGAAATATATACAATAAACAAGAGAAATATAAGAAAAACAAACAGCTATATACAATATAAGTATAAATATATCCCAAAAAAGTGTATATATATATATATATATATATATACACAATACAATTGTGCAAACAGAGTGCAATATTACTTATTTATTGTTCATGAGAGTGACGGCCAGCTGAAAGAAGCTGTTCCTGTGTCTGGTGGTTTTGGCGTACAGAGCCCTGTAGCGCCTACCAGAGGGGAGGAGTTGGAACAGCTTGTGTCCAGGGTGTGATGGGTCTGCAGTGATCTTTCCAGCATGTTTCCTGACTCTGGAGGTGAACAAGTCCAGGATGGACCAATGATCCTCTCTGCAGACCTGACAATACGTTGTAGTCTGTTTCTGTCCTGTTTGGTGGCCGATCCAAACCACACAGTGGTAGAGGAACAGAGAACAGACTGGATGATGGCGACTGGATGATGACGTCCTGAGCTGGCGCAGGAAGTACAACCTCTGCTGGGCCTTTTTCCTGATGGTGTTGATGCTGGGAGCCCACTTCAGGTCTTGGGAGATTGTGGATCGCAGAAACTTGAAGGTCTCCACAGCAGACACAGTGTTGTTGAGTATGGTGAGGGGGGACAGTGTTGGGGGGCTCCTCCTGAAGTCCACTGTCATCTCCACAGTTTTGAGCCTGTTAAGCTCCAGGTTGTTCTGACCACACCAAAGGACCAGCTGTTCAACCTCCCGTCTGTGCGCAGACTCATCACCGTCCCTGATGAGGCCGATAACCGTTGTGTCGTCTGCGAACTTCAGGAGTTTAACAGACGGGTCCTCTGAGGTGCAGTCGTTGGTGTGTAGAGGGAGAAGAGCAGTGGAGCACACATCAAAAGAGTAAAGACGGGAGGAAAAGAGGAGAAATTAACAAAATAAGAGAGAAAACATTGAGTGGAGAGAAGAAAAGAAACAAGGACGGAAGAGGAGAGGAAATAAAAAGAAACAGGAGAGAAAATGAAGAGAGAGAGAGAGAGTAAAGGAGACTTAAGTGACACCTTAATCCTAAAACTAAGTCTTAACCCTGGAGCAGCCGATTAAAGAAGCGAGGAAAGGACAAAATGTTCTCACTTTCCTAACAGTGTCCTTAATGTCAAGACATAAAAGTCAAGCTGGTCCTCACAAAGTTAGACGCACAAGAGTACACACACACACAGACACACACAGGAATGAATAAGGAGGCGGAAATTAAATACCAGCTGTTTTTGTCCTGTTCTTCAATAACCTCCATGCTGAGTGGATTCTCCCTCCCTCCTCCCCATTTCACCTCAAATCTGTCTACTTCTCTCTCACCCAAACGAAATCCCTTTCCTCGTCTTCCTCCATCCTTTTTTCCTTTCCACCTGTCCCTCTGTCCCCGTCTACCTATTTCCTTCTCCTCTAATCCGTCAACCTCTAAACCCACCTCCAAAGTCCAGAAATACCTTCTGCTCTCCTCCACCCACCGAAATAAGAGTGGCAGGGCAGACTGGCTTCCTCGGGCTGACGAAAATATCCGAAATACCATCAAACCATATTCTTAATAAGCAAAAATAGATTGTCAAGTTTTCACAGCAGGCTAAAAACCATGAAAGACGTCCACAGTTCCCTCCTCTACATGTTCCAGGTGTTTTAAACGCTCCATCAATGTGTAGAATTTAAGTTGCGAGCTCCAGTGTTGAAAATGAAAACATACTGTTTAATGTTAAGAAGTAACATTAAACGGATAAAAAAATAAATAAACGTGTAATTTCAACATCTGGTCTGTTTTGAGCTCCACATATCAAGACGGCTTTGAAACTTTAATCTCTGTATGTTATTTAAAAATCACGTCACTGCAGTGCTAGTTGACTGTTGCTCTCTTACTGCAAACAATTAATGTCGTTTTGTGCGATTAACTCGATCCCCTCGATCACGTTTATTGGCCCCGCATGTGTGAAAGCACCTTTAGGCCAACCGTTTATTGCTGACCACACAGTTTGCTCACTACCACATACCAACACAGTGTGACTGCAGCCTGAGACGGATCATTTCATTTATTTTTTAGTCCCTTCTGGCTTTCGCTTCTGATGGAAATCCTCTTTAAGGGCACTTTGGAAATAATCACCCATCTGTAAGGAGAACGTTTGAGAGGATAGATAGAGGTTGACGGAAATATAAACATGTCCATCCATATGTGTGGCACTGCCCGCCATTTGTGCGGACTAATACTGCATTTTGTTTTTTTTCAAGAGTAGCAAGTGTGTGTGCGCAAAATGCATTGCAATATGAGTACCCGGATGGTGTTAGGTTAAAACAAGTTGAGAGTGGAACGCTGGACACTTCTCAGCCTCAATGTTCGCCATCTTGGCTGCATATAGTCGTGGAAGCTTGTGAAAATTGTAGAGATGCCGGTGTATTTCTGTCCCTCACGTGAAACAGGGGGAACAAACAAGTGAGTAGAAGTAAGAGTCACGTTCATCTTTGTTCAGTTCCATTCAGTTCCGGTCAGTTTTAGTCAATTGTCAAGAGAGCAAACAATGCCATATTTTAACGGTCGTCTGGTTTCAATTTGACATAAAAAAAGAAGAAAAAGCGGGGAAATGCTGCACGACAGCTGTACAACACTACCCTGTCTAATTCAAGCACTACGCAAGTCGGCACATTGTGTACACACAGTGTACCTCATGGAAGCTTACTAGGCATCGTTATTGAGACCGTCAGATGGACACGAGAATGTCACCTGTGGTACAATTCAATGGTATACATTTGCAATCAAGTCTACCTCTGTGAAACTTTCAGGAAATTATGTTGTGTTTTAATATTGTGTGCCATTATTTTGTCCACATCATGGCGGATCAATGACCCCAATATGGAGCCTCAAAGATTCCCCATATTGTTGGGGACCAGACAAGCATTATATTTTTCAATGTATTCTGCCTTTTAAGCTGTTGTTTGACTGTATGTATTTTCACCCTTGTTGTGATCTTTGCATATCACATTCAGTTTTTGCCAATAAAATTCCACATCACCTGACCCGCATCTCTTTATCCTGTGATGGTACAATGTTAATTACCGAGCCAACTCGCTCCGCTGATTAACTGATGATTACTTGTTAATTGAAATGAATCGTCTAATTAACTAGAATCGCACTTGCGGCCCCTCAGAAGTGCAATAAAAGCAATCACACGAGAAGACAATTATTATCAGCTCAGCTTCATCTGCGCCTCCATGCGGGGGGGAAAGGCCAACATCCAGCTCCGTACCTCAGGGGGCTGGCAATATTTACTGTTTCACGGCCCCAAGTGAGCTGTTTCTGGGGTGGACCTGAGGTTCTAACAATACCCCTGCCTCAATATATTGGTCCATGAGTGTGATGGAAATAGATTCTTATCGTTGACTAACACTGGGGGTAAATTTGGCTTAGGACCCAAAGGAGGGCGGTAAAGTTTTGGAACAAGACTGGAAATAAATCTCTCGTTTGGTAAAACGTTTGGTAAAAATGGCTGAAGCTGTCCCCTTTTATCATGCTGCTAAACTACAGCACCAGTGCAATCATTTTCAACATGAGTGACGGAGATATATATTGTCATCATTTTAGACAGGCACACTCACACCCTGCTTCTGAACACCTCCAGTGAGAAAAAAGAAAAGGCGATTAGAGAAATAAAGTGAACTATATATAAGGGCCATTTGTCTTATTGCGAGATAATATGAGAGAGTTTTTTTTATTATTAACCATAAAACAAAGACTTGGTCTGGATTAGAGAGAGGGAGACAGACTACATTGGAGCCACTATATCCTGGACCTACTGACACATTGGAGACGGGGAGGAATTAGGTCAGGACTGGAATGTAGAAGGTAATAGATGGCTACAGCAGAGATTTATGTGCGACACCCTCTCTCTAGAGAGGACTGGAGAGGGAGAGACAGAGAGAGAGAAAGAGAGATGGGAGGTTGGTATTGGAACTAAATCAGACTGTCAGTTGGTGCTGAATTCTTCCTGAGGCGACAAAGGGAGGGAGGGAGAGCGATTGAAGGAATGGAGTGGAGCAACGGGGAGAGAACTGGGACATGGATAGGGAGAAGAGCGATGGTGGAGGAAGCAAAGAAGCTAAAAGAAAGATCCAGGTGGAGGACTTACGGGGCAGAAAACAGCACACAGCCAGAGTGAGAACACAGCGGATATCAGGAAGCTTTTAGATGATGTAACTTACTTTGAGGCGACGGGGCGGGGGCAGTTATTTCAGGTGTCCAGAAGTAAAAGTCCCATTCATTTTCTACAAAGACAATGTTAGGTTGAAGTAGGGCTGGGCGATAAATCGATTTAATCGATTAATTCGAATGTGTGCTTTAAGGCGATGTGTTTTATTGAAAATCGAGAAAATCGCCCCCACCCCTCCCCCCCCGTTGGGCTGCCGTAGTAGAGTGCGCGCGCATTGTTTACAAACGAAAACAATGGCGGCCAGCAGTGAAGCTCTCGTTCTTAAGAGAGGGAAGAATGTGTCTTCGGTGGTCTGGAAATTGTTCGGGTCATCTGACACAGAACAAACAGCACCACGATGTAAGGTCTGTCTAAAAGCTATTGCTACAAAATCAAGCAGCACAACAAATTTAATGCAGCACCTCAAACAGAGGCATGCCGCCGAGTGGGAGAAGTGTTGCGCCCTGAGGAGGGAGCAGGACCGCGGGAGCACAAGCGACGCTGTCTTCCTGGCAAAAAATATTTAGAAAAAACATGCACTACTGTTTAATACTGTTGGTTATGTTGTGAATGCACTTGATTTTGTTTACATGCACTTATTTACTGTGCAAAATATGTTATGTTGATGTTAGATCAGATGTTGCACTTTTGAAAATGTGAATGTTAAAGGGTCACATACATTTTATTTCATGCTGTGTTTGTATCAGTGTATTCAGTTAGAAAAGCTTTCTGTAAAAAGTTACATTTTCACAGTTGTTTACAATGGAAGGCTACTATTTAATGCCATTTAATGTTATGTTTAATTTAATTTTATATTTAAATGATTCAGGGAAACAAAAGTGACCAAATACTTTTTGTATAATACAGGCACCTTTCTACAATGTTCAGGTTTTGTTTGCACTTTATTTTTATCAACCTACGAGGGAAAATCATCACAAAATAAAATAAGAGTCTACAAAATAAAATACAAAATTGTTTTCAACAGCTTCTGTCATCTGCAAAAGTTTTTGGGGGAAAAAATCGATTTAAATCGTGAATCGGATTTTTTGTAAAAAAATCGGAGATTATTTTTTTTAGGCCATATCGCCCAGCCCTAGGTTGAAGCATTCCCAAGGCTCAGATGAACTTGTGACTCTTGGTTAAATCATCAGTACAAAAGGTGGACAACCGTGTTAAAAAATACGTCAAAATCTAAAAAAAATTATTTAAGGAGAGAAGGCAACTATGACTCCTTTGATGTGAAACATCCAAACAAAGAGCTTTACATTTTGTTGCCTGTACCGATAACTGCAGAGAGAAGCTACAGTAAATATTAGACTTTACTTTCAGTTCACTTTCAGATTCTATGTCATTTTTGGATGGATGTAAGCACATGTACAACATATCCTCATACAACGACATGACATACTATGACATCTAGTCATTTTTCTACAAAAGTCCAGCAACAAGTGTCAATTTCCTCTCGCTGCTTCTTTTTAAAATAAACTTTTGTCTTCAATGAATAACAACATAGTTAGATTGTGAAATACTTAGTTTGGTTAAGAAAAAGTCGTGATTTGAGTTTAAATAGCAGAAGTAATGTTATTTAAGTATGGACGTTATGTGACAAATAAATCAACGTTGACTTCTTTTTTTACATTTCTTTTTGACCCGTCCTCCTATCCACCCAACCGCCCTGTCTGGCTTTTTGTGGTCTTTATACTTCCTGGTTCACTATCACGTGGGTTATATACAAATTTATTTTTTGGAGTATCTACAAATTACAGCGCATTCATTTTTCGTAGCTGTGAACATCGAATGAGAACTGCATTGTGTTTTGCTCACAATAATGAAATGAAGAGGCTTTCTGAATGTGCCACAGCATAAGATGATGTCTTCGACAAAACAACGGCTTCTAATGGTTACTGCGTACAGAAGCAGCCACTTTGCCAAACTGAAGGAAAGAAAAACGTTAATTTTGGTCAACGAGATGTGGTTGTGGTAGCTGGGTTCAGGAGACCTTCTTAAACCTGCCAGCAAAAGTCTGATTGATCGACTGTTTCTCCTGCGGGCAGAGGCAGATGTTAAAGATGAGGAGGACACCAGACATTTTTGAATTGTTTAAGAAATCAGATGTGGGTAGTAGTTCAGAGGTCTGAAACCAGACCAATATACACCTACAGTAGTAGGTTAGTAGTAGTGGCTGCTGCCAATAGCTGCTTGTAAATAACTCTTGAATGTTGGCAAATTTGGCCATTGTGCATGCTGCTACAAAAAACACAATTTTTTATGATTGACGCCGCTAGAATTAAATCGACCTTGACCATGAGTTTCACCTGCAGATTTTGGTAATGCTTTGTTAGTGGAACATGATAAAAATGCCAGTGGATCAATTCAGGTCAAGGTCTTCCATGTAAAACCACTCAAGTATTGATCAGCTTTACATCAGACTGAATGTAATGCAATACGCTGCAACTCATCCATCATATCCAACTGGGCATTATCCCATTTTAATACAGTATACGTATGCCTCATGCATGTAATGTTCTAACTTTAACCCATCCGACGCTCATTGTACTGGTGCTCCATTCATGGTCTGTTGATTTCAAACCAGAAAACCCCTTCTATCCTTTGACATCAAATATCAGTCACAGATGACAGATTTGAGGACAATCTCAATCAAAGTATCCGGTCATGTCAGTCACAACATCAAATCCTCCCTCTATCGGATAGTAAGTGATAAACCCGCGAGGCAATGGAAAAAGCAGCCGAGTTTCAATTGTTTTCATGAGGTTTTGGTGTCTCAGTGGGAAAAGGGACCTTTTAGAAAGCAATCTTACAGAATACAAATGTACAGACACACCATGCTTTTTCACAAACAGAAGCAGTCATTTTGCTCTCTTTCATACTGTGTTACTCAAGCACACACACACACACACACACACACACACACACACTAATCAGTGTTACACTTACAGCCAGTGACCCTCATTGAAGGCTGTGTTAATGATGACTTAAACAAACAGTGTGTCTTTAGCTCCAGTCAATAGCTCTAAACAGCCAAGAGTCACGTCGCCCATTACAATTAGGGTAGAAATATTAGAACTGCTGCTAATGCACATGCTCTCATTATGTGTGTGTGTGTGTGTGTGTGTGCGCTAATGATGGTATTGAAATTGTCATTAATGTGTGTGATGACTCAACACTCGGAGAGCAATTGGGTTTATGAAAGGCTCATTGCTTTCCATATTTCAGCCTTAAGCAATATAAATGTTTATGTGTTTTCTCATTGACAAGTCCATTGAAAGCAGCTTCGATAGACCTGACAGGCCGTAACTAATGCTCTGAACCAGCCAGCCCACCGCGGATACACTGACACACTGTGCTCCTCATATAATGGTCAGGGTTATCCTTTTTGGCTCAAATAGATACAGTGCAGTCTGTATCGTCCACCCTTGGTACACTACAAGGCCTCATTCCAAAATAATGGACATTAACATGCTTCTGCTTTATGCAAGACTCTTTTGATTTCCGCTCTTTCACCAGATTCGGGAACCTGGCTGCAGGGATTTGATCCAGGAAAACTATTGGAAAACCATTTGTCTCACCTCTATATCCACTTCCCCAAACCCGTTCATTGCCATTTTCTACCTGTCCACCAGATGCCTTCAGACTTTTCCACCGGACTCCCTCATCAACCTGCTCAACTGTTTCAACTTTCCCTTGATCAGCCATGCAGTATATAACCAGCCAGTGGCGGCTGGCCAATAGAGGGCCATTGGGCGTTGGCCCCACCTTGAGCCACAAAAAAATTAAATAAAATAAATAAATAATAATAGTAAATTATACAAATTGTTTGTAAAATATGGAATGTACCCAGTAATATTTGTAAAATATGATATCTGGGCAAAATATATGCTTTTCCTGCATGTCCTCTCCGCCTGTCTGCATGTCTCAGCAAGCGCTGGGGCCATGGAGAAATGGCCCACAGGAGTCTATGAAGCAGTTTAGCCAGTTGCTGATTAAAGATATAAATGTGTGATATACAATTTAGCCTCAGAAGAAGTCTCTACAGGCGAGCGCGAGTGCCAGCGCGAGCAATACTCCTCCATGACCCGTTTGAGAGGAGAAGTTTGGCGGAGATTCTGCAGGCCAAAGAGCTGATATCAGATCAGCCTGACCCCACAATCAGACAGCAGACTAGCAGGAAAGGGTAGCAGTACATGCGAAGCTTCTCTAGTAGCTAGCTGTACACCAGACAGGTTTGCCTAGCTGGATGCAGTCATGCGAATAACTTATTTAGCTTTTTAAAACAACGGGGACAGATCCAGCATGCACAGTTACGGGAGTGAGGGATATGAAGCGTCTGAGGAAGTAAGGAAACATGAGAACACCAGGGCACACATGGAGAACTCTGTCAAGCTACCATATTAGGCAAAGTGAACATCTTTTCTTGTACATAGTTGTCCTCAGTCGCTCAACATTTAATTGAGATGGTAAATTAACAGTGAAAACTCATCATAGCTTAATTTAATATCATTATTCCTAATTACACTTCATGGTTACTTCGCCTGATGTTTACCTCCCTTACGAGGTCCATATGGGCATCTCGATAAATAACCATTTTCTATTATACTATATTATATATTACATATATAGATATATACTGTATATATATATATCTGTATGTGTGTGTTTTATATTATACTGAATATTATTAAAAGTAGGAATGCGTTTTTTGATTCCTTCATTTTTTTGCATTAAATCATACTGGGATGTTTGCTGAAATTGATTGGATAGCCCCACCAGCCGCCACTGTAACCAGCCTATTTTTACTCATTCCCTGCCACATCGTCAAAGAACCTGAACCTGGAGAAACATATTATGTGTGATTGTATGCTGATGCATTAGGATTTTTCTTAAGGAACCCTGACTACAACCATAAAAAAAGCCAAAAGTACGTGTGTAACGGCAACATTAACGTAGCCTACTAAAGGCCGAGAGACAATCCTACTTAAAAGGAGGCAGCTGCAACATGATAGGGAGCAATGCCAAAATGTGGGTGTGTCAAAAGTGTAGTCTTCCTGACTGAACTTACGCCAGAGCTTCATGTTGGTTTTATTTGCCGAGGTTTTGTCCAATCTGCTGCCAACACCACACAATGGAGTAAATGGAAGTCAGTATGTGATTCCAGAAGTGATGTTCTGATAAAGTTATTCAGCGACATCTGTGGATTATTCTGAATGACTGGGACATTGTTTCTCAACAGAGACTTTGCTGTTGAGGTTTAAATGTAATTTTGAACGAGTTGAATTTCTACAAACACAATACCATTTGGCTCCATCGTATCGGAGAAGCGGCAGACGTCTCAGAGACGGTTATCTGAAAACTTTAAACTGCAAATAAAACGCATGACTGGAAACTGCTGAGGCTATGTAGGGGAAAATATGCTTTTGGCATGATTTGAGAAGCCCTTCTCCACAAATTTCACAATTCTCCACATCTGTGAGTGTGTGTGTGTGTGTGTGTGTGTGTGTGTGTGTGTGTGTGTGTAGATGTGATAAAGCTGGCGAGTTGGAATGCTGTCAGTGTGTACTTGGCCTCCATTATCTTTTATTTGTAGGTTGATAGCACCTCTTGGCAGGGAATAAATGGGCTGTAAATCAGAAATGTGTTTGTCCATGGGTATGAGGGAATTCAGACGTGCACAAAACAGCAGCATACATATGCAGGTGAGGAACACAAATTCACGCAAACACTTTCCGTTTTATTTTGTTGGGAAAATTGGGGGGAATGAAATCTGAAAACAATGAGCTTGATGCGTCCATTAGCTGTGCGGAATGTGAACACAAACCCCACTGTGTGAATATGCACATTAGAGAATCAGCTATGGCAAGCTTCACTCCTCGACGCATTTAAATATGCAAATGTTTTCCCGGCACAAAAAGCCTTGACAAGCTGTTATTACATGATTCCTGTGGGTGCAGACAACAGCCTGAAAAAAAAAAAAAAAAAAAAAAAAAAAATTATATATATATATATATATATATATATATATATATATGGGCGGCAGAACAAGACAGGGGAGATGCGTGCCCGTTGCTTGCATGTGGCCGCTTGTTTGTGTGTAGCAATGCCAGTGATGTTGCTTTGCGGCAGAACAAGACAGGGGAGATGCGTGCCCGTTGCTTGCATGTGGCCGCTTGTTTGTGTGTAGCAATGCCAGTGATGTTGCTTTGCTGCTCACCAGAATGTGAGATGTGCTGGGTCATACTGGTTGTCAAGGGGTTGGTCGCAGAGGGAATCAAAACATTCATGGAAACAAATTCTAATCACGACTCAAAACAGTACGCAGCGTTGACTCTCAAGTCTAAGTCAAGTCCCCAGGACGGATCTGCCTAAACAGCTGTGGCTATTTCTGTAAATATCAGGACTCAAATTTAACTTATAGGATAACGATTAAGAGTAAAAAGGAATCGCAATTATAGAAATTACAATAAAGGACAATCTATTTCAAATTGAAGTCAAACAACCTTGCTTATTAAAATCTAAAACTTTTTCCCATCCTTAAGAGGGAACACTTTGCCACAAAGATACGGTCGAATCAAATATATAGTAAAAAAACAACTACATTGAAGTCAGGTGCATTTTGCACAGGACACTTTAACCCAGTGGCGGGATCTAAACAGAATTACAAAGCTATTTATATTTAAAAAACAAAATAAATAAAATTTATAATTTATTTTATAATTTAATAATTTGTCTTAAATGCACTACATGTATTATAATTCATAAAAATATTTTTCCCATTATCTTATTTTCTCATTGCACAGCTACTGTCTTCCTCAGTTGTTCTCAGTTGCTCTCAGATCTCACCTCTGTGTCTCTATGTAAGAACAGAGCCAGAGGCCTGCAGACTCGGCTCTGCCGCCAGTGCAGATTAAAGTACATGGGGACGATATTGTTGATTGTCATAGTGTTCAACCAATCAGATCTTTAGTTTGACAAATTGTGGGGCGTATTCTTTGACGTGTCAGTGGCCTCTATCGGCCTATAATGACGTCAGCATTACGTGCCGCTCGTGTCCAGGTGAACGCGCTGCTGCGATGCAGAGTGTGCTGTGATTGGTCAGTGGGCGAGCACGTGACTATCGTGAATCGAAACTTAACTTGCCAGCAGAGCTTAGTTGGAGGAGAAAGACTTCAAATTGAAAGATATGGAAGAAATTATAACATCTTTAGGGTTTTGCCTGGTGTAGCACCTCACAGGACCTGTGAGGTGCTTTGAAGTGCATTGAAGGAAAGACGCCCAACAACTCCACCTCTCAAGGTCGTCGTTTGATTTATTGCTTGTTACTTGCGTCTTGGAGTCTTCCATATTAATGACCAGCATTATGTTAATAGTGTCATAAGAGAACTGCAGGGGTCCAACCTCTGCAACTTCAACACCATTCATCATCATGAGTATGGCACTGTTCAGACCTCACATTAACATGCGTCTTGGGTGATCCGATCATAAGTGGACAACTCTAAGTACATGGTTTACACCTGGCATTAGAATGAGTCTCCCCATGCGTCTCATGTGACCACTTGTGATTGGATCTCACCTCCCCGCTCTATACGCAAATAAACACATGAGAAGACATCAAAACAATACAGACTGGGTCTATTCCTTGGTGAGTTCCAGGAAGACCTAATCACACAAGACGTTTGACGCATTCGTAATATGTCTCTAGGTTTTAGAAATCCTCAGATCTCGTGGACAAAGCCAGCAAATGAGTACTTACTTCCACTTACGCAGAGGATGTCTTTTGAGGAGGCGGTCATTCAATGGTGCCTAGCACATTTGCGTACACATTGCTGAGAGAATGAGGCTAAATGTTTCCCAGACCACCTCCGAAAGTGGTCAAAGCAATCAGGGTTCACGTAGACATCTTAGCCAGGGGGACCCTCCCCAACAAGGGTCTCGCATCCCACCTGATTCCACGGTCAGCTGACTGAGTGCAGAAAGTCTCTACCGCCGCTGCTGTGTGACTGGGAGACGATAGCATTTCTTGACTCAATATTTCAACTCAAGAGTGCAGCAATCTGGATGTGTTGTATGTTCGGCTGAGGTCTTCCCAACCTGACGCCCCTGTCCCGCCGTCTCAGACTGACATTGTGGGACGTTGCATTCACCAAATGAATAATCTGATTCAGGGAGTTGCAATGGCCACGGGCCTGTGATATCTCTCGCCGTTGTAAGTTGCCATGTCTGGCTGTGAATCACCGTGCTTCTGACGAAGGAAAGGAATGATCTCCTTAGAGCTCCCGTCCCCAAGGACGTGCTCTTCCGATCTATTTCATCTGTCACTCGGCGCTTTAGATGTCTGGAGGAAGAGAAGTCACAGCACAGCTGCCATCTCACCGATCGCTCACCCTTTACAGAAAAGCTGGGACGAAGTGTATGAACGCGTATGAAGGGAGCGTCGGCAGGATAATGAACCCTTTGCCTCACAGCATAGCCCCCCTTCGCAGAAGAGGTGTATGGGTGCAACTGAGTGCTGAGCACAAATGTACAAATGGGGATGCATTCCGATGGTGAGGACCGCGTTCCCCGCATCCCCAAATGGCGTGACGATGAGGTTTACTGCCCCCCTCCCTCACTCCTGTTGATGTTGTTGGCCCACAACGTTTTATCAAACTTTTATTAGGCATCAGCTGGACCTCCTCAAAAACGAATGGTGCATACAAACAATCAAATGATGAGGTTCGACAGGACGTCATCCTCAAATAACCAACAAAGTGTGAAATACCAGACTAATTTCATTATACACACATTATATAAGTTTACAGTACAAGTTGTGATCAAGTTGTTATCTCAAGACGTGATAGACAACATATTTGTACAAGGTTCATTGAAGATAATGATGACAAATTGTGAATATTAACATTCTTGACTTCCAGTGACTTACATTATTTACATCCCACAGTGCCTTGTTAATTGGTCCAGTCAACAGGACCGAGAAAAGCCTCGTCACAGACTACTAATTAAAATGTAAAACAAAGAATGATTAGCAAACCAAACAATTGATTCACCATTATCACCTTGAAGAAAAGAACAAGGTTATAAGGGTATATTATATATGGAGGTTGGAGGATGATTTAAGGAGTCTCGCAGCCAGAGCAAATAAGCTGTTTTGATACTAAACTGTACAATTGATGCCAGCTTCAATTGAATGGCTCAGTCATTCACAGTGAACACACTTGTGACCCGACCTCTGAACAGTGAAACAGCCAAATGTCAAGTAAAGCAAAGATACAATACGCCTCACACAATAAAAACAACATGAATAGGCTGCTGGTTTCTTTTCTACAGGCCCGAAAGGTCAAGAACACTTTATATATGTTCCCAGATGTCAGAATAGGCTCACATTTAAACCATATTTGAAAATACTGCCACCGTATCCACAAACTGTGGCTACACACACACACACACACACACACACACACACGCACACACCTGCATGGGGACACTCACACACAGGCCCATTCAGCTGGATGGTTAAATGTCATTACAGCTGACAGTATGAGTGGGCAGAAGGGCAGTCAGTCATTTACTGAAGGGTGCTCACACTGAAGTGTGTGATGGCTGTTAACAGACTTCACATCACCATCAGTCCAGCTCTACAAACAGAGGGCTTCTGGGAAACACAACACACTGCACTGTCGCTTTTTCATATCACATATGAAGAATCAAGTTGTTTTGAATTTAGAGGGTTGTGGTGAATGAACTTTACTTCATTGAGATGAATAAAAGACCCACAATAAGATACAATTGAAAACACATTTTCCTTTTTCACAGATCTTTTTTTTTGTTTGTTGTTTGTCAGACAACCACCAGATGTGGGAAAGGACAGAGATAATAAATATTGATCTGAGCATCTAGACTTTTACTGTTTGAGACTTTCGTGAGTTGCGTAAAAATGAACCTCTGATTGACAGACTATAAACAAATAGAAATTACAGCAAATAATGTATATGACTCAACTTGTATCCCAAAAATGAATAAACAGATGGATCCTAAAGTAAATATAGCACAGCAGGTTGGTAGTTTTGCTTTTATTATTATTGCTTTCATTTCCATCATCACATCCATGTTGCCATGAATGATAATCTTCTGAAGCAAAGTCTTGTCACGTATAGTTTGCTTGAGGCCCATCGTGTTCCTAATACATTGTGGAATTGGACAGCCTTCAGACACATGGACGCCTTAATACAGCCATATTTTTCTCAACTAGTTCTTCTGCAGACATACAATTTAACAAAACCTTGAATAGAACAAATTAGTCACACGTTTGCAACTTTTCTTTCACCTGCACTGATAATAAAAGACAGAGATCAGCTTTTCTTTAACAAATATAACCTCCATTTGACTGCCGTAGGTTGTACAGAATTGAAAAGTGTCTCTGTTAAAGGGCAACCTGCATAATGCATCTCAGTGAAATTCCTTTGGGGACGGTTTAATGGCAGCAAACACAACAAAATGAGGAGGGGAAACGCCACTTTCCTCCATCAGCACTGCGTCCATGCCTCCCGAATTGGATCCCGACGTCACGGACAAACTTGCCCAACTCCTCTGTTAGGCCTGAAGCCAAATCAAAAAGTTCCACATCATTAGCAGCTGAAGGTTTCCATGCTGTTAATGAGAAATCCAATTAGCCTTTGCTAAAACACAGAGGGAGAGACTCCGAGGAATTGTTTCCCTCCTGTGTAAAATGTGTTGACCCATTGCCAAGTTTGCACAATACCAAGAGAGGTGACGGAGAAACAGAAACATCAGGACGACGAGAGATGAGAGTACATACTGCGGAGTAGAACACATGTTCATGGCCTCATGTATTTACGTGACTGTATGATAGAGAGAGACAGAGAGGGAGAGAGAGACAGAGTGAGACAGGCAGACAGACAGTTAGATGGACTGAGTGAGTGAGACAGGCAGACAGGAGGTATAACAATGCCTTTGACTGAGAGAGAGAGAGAGAGACTGCATGCGTGCGTGTGTGTAACTGGTTGCCACGGTGAGGACGCATCTGGTGTAGAGGCAGACTGATTAAGAAACATTACAGTAAACAGTGATTTTGAACAAAACCCCTAACTCCTTTTAACAAATTAGCAGGAGTCTGAGTGCCAAAATATGGGTACCGTGAGAAAGACAAGACTCTGGCAAACGCAGTAATGTGTTTTTTATGTTTGTGGTGTTAAAAATGTGAGCTCCAGAGCAATATACAAAACTGGTACCGTCTGCTTTCTTTGAGAAATGAGTGGTCGGGTTTAACATGGAGTCTAATGGAGCAGTTGGTTGGAGTTCATGTCGCTCTGCATTGTCACTTTTTTATGCTCTTAAAGGACGTTTCAGTAAAGTACAATTTGTAAGTCTGTTGGATTACACAGACATCTGTGTGCGACAGCACAACATTTCCAACCTTTTTGGCCAAAAATGGTGTATAATGAGTTAAAATTGTGGGAGCTGGAGCATTTTGTTTGGAAAAATCACAGAATATTTTCCTGCTCCGCTCCACTCTGACAGTTATGATCTCACTCTAGCTCTTAACAAGCCGTGCAATACACACCCATTATAAAATTTGAAACAGACCCAAAATTTACCTGAAACTTAAACTGTGACTTAATGAAAATTGTGCTAGCTATCAAAATGTCCCTTTGGCTCAATAAACTGCAGCGTTTTGTCTACGTTTTAAACTTTGAATCATGTTTCTACGTTAAAGTATGGCTAGTCAATATGGGTCCGAACTTCAGTGTTCAGTGTTTTGCTCTCTTCACGCCGAAACCCCATTCAAGTCAATGGGGCGATTTTTCTTTGTTTTTTGGGATTTTAGGGGAAACCGCTGAGCGAATCTCTCCAAAAAATAGATAGCACACTATTCCCGATCAGGCCGCACATTTTGATGTATTTTCAGGCCGCTGTGTGAGGAGAAGCGCGCCAAACGTTTGGATAAAGATTATTATTAAGCCCGCAGGATTACAATCAGTGTGCTTTGGCACAAAGGCAGTTTTACTGCTTTTGTGCCACAAAACCACACTGAATTACGTTCTAGTGCTGACAGAGCTCGGTATTAACTAACCATTTCTTTAAACAAGCTTTAAATTAATTGTATGTGTCTAGTTCTCTAATGGTTACAGGGATGGTGTTCTAGTGCAGCTTTTACAGAAATTGCAGACTGACTGAAAGCACTTTTGCAATCCCCTCTTGCTGCACCTCGCCAATATCCAGTCGATCTTGTGATAACAAACTGTGAGCGGTCAAATATAATCTTGTAAATGAGACAGACATTCACATATTTAATTATGTTTTCCCAACTAAACAAGTTATATATTTTTTAATATTGGGCAATGATGAGAAAGAACAGATTTTTTGTAAAGGATTTTCAGTGCCCGTTTATACAATGACTGTAGAAGTTTTAGAGTAGCGGTGCTAGCCTGTGACCAGGTTGATAAACAACCATAGAAAGCATGCATGTCTAGCTGCATCCGTTGACATGTAGTTTCGTGTTAACTTGAAATTTTATAGATGAGGTAGTTAGGTAATTCCTGGCAGTGCGCTTGTCACGGGAGTTCATGGGTAGGACCCAAACACAAGACCACAGGAGACAGAGTCCGATGTAACAGATTTTATTTTGAAGGTGTGTGAAGGTGTGGAACCCGTGGTCTGACACCGGAGGGCAGGCGGATTGACTGTGTGATGTCCCGTGGCTCGACACCGGAGAGTACGCAGATCGACCAGTACTCTACACCCGTAGCAGAGAGGAGAGAGATTAGTTCGGGAAGATACAACGGGGTTCAACTTATGGACCGGCGGCAGAGGCTACCGAGGCACAAGACAATACGGACTGACAACCCAGGCCTGCAAGACCAGGGTTGATATGCTGCCGGGTAACGAGCCAGATTGTCCGCAGCTGTGCATCCATCAGGGGGTGGTAATGGGAGGTGTCTGGAGGCAGGCCCGAGAAAACAACACCAAACACATGGCATAACAAAACAAACAGGGGAATGACAGACACATGAGGAGAGGAGATTGGGGGGAAACAGAGGTTAACATACAATGGGTCAGACAGGGATCCTGACAGCGCTGCACATTGCGGGTGCAAATCGTGTATGGCAAGGTGTTGCATTAAAATGTTATGGAAAATAAACTTTGAATACATATATGTGGTAATTGTGTCCAAATTCAGGCAGCATTTTCTACAAAGGTCATATTTCCAGGCTGCTTGTTAACACGTTGTTGACGTATTTAAAAGTCCTCCCAAAGTGCTTGAGAACTTCCACCTTTTATCCATTATTGAACAATAGAAGTGCATCATTTACCAGGCAAAAGGTCAAAATTTCACTGTGCTTTGTCTGCATTTAGAGAGCAGATTGTATTTTCCAGGTGTTTGTGTCCAGGCGGTCATCACTCATTGGTAAACATCACATCGACCAAACCAATGAAAACAGCCACAGCAGGGTGTAAATAATAAAAGCTAGAGGGCACAGAGGGATCCGAATCTCCCCACTGTGCCTCCGGCCAGTGCTCAAAACACCCTGCCTTCACCACAAGGCTATTCCATAAACGATTTATAGGCATCAAGGAATAATTTTGTTGAAATTAGAGACTAGAGGCGCTGTGAGAATGGGTTGGAGAGGGCTGGATTGTGACTTCAGCCCAAGGCTTTTCTGCTTGCCTCACGTTGTGACAGGTCACGCATCACAGAAAACAAATTGCTCCAGTGTGGATGCCTCCTTAGACACACGCACAGGTGCAAACTCTGGCAGATACGTGCAGACGCCAAACAGAAGCAGAGTTTGCAGACACACCAGTGCTGCCAGTTTAATACTAAATTCAGAGCATATCTAGTGCCATAGATGTATTATGAGGAATGGATACCGGTCCCAGATGGCACCTATTCAGTCCAATGAGAATTGGACGCATACAGGTTTACTTCAGGGGTAAGTGGCTCAATGAGTATACACAGTTGTGTTTCTCCCGCTGGACCCCACCCCCAGTTCTCGCTCGGCCCATAGACTTTACATTGTTGTGACGTCAGCAATTTGTAAATCAGAAGATGTCAGTTTCCACTCATTACATGCATAGTGTCTTTACAGGGAGTCAGGTTTAGGGAAAGAAACCACGTAGTTAGGTTGTATGCACACGCTAAATGAGCGTAAGTATCAGACGTTGAGGGGCACTGACAAGATGGACAAGTTGGGAGTGAGAATGGTTTGGTAATGGACGAGGCTAAGAAAGGTTTGCCTCCATTACAGGAGAGTATTATCTGCTTACCAGTGGTGGGCCGTCGGGGCCAGCTAAGCCTTCTCTGCTGAACAGAATCACAAATTATAGTTATTTTATAATTTAATCATTTTTCACAAATACACTACATGTATGAATCTTGTACTTAGTCGAATCTTTGCCACAGTCTACTGAATACGTAGCTGTGGTATTCTCTTCCCTCTTGCAAGCAAATAAACAACTTTGAATCTTCT
The DNA here is from genome assembly GCF_949748355.1 of Melanostigma gelatinosum. Taxonomy (NCBI): domain Eukaryota; kingdom Metazoa; phylum Chordata; class Actinopteri; order Perciformes; family Zoarcidae; genus Melanostigma; species Melanostigma gelatinosum. Next base: position 6,532,310 of record NC_136643.1, on the reverse strand, counting down.
GAAGAATTTATTATTGATTTGTGAACAAAACTCTCTTCTCCCGATTAACATAGAAATCTTCCATCACAGATGCTAAACCGCTCTGTAAAGCTACAGAGTTGGGTATAAATTCTCACATTATTATTAATCTCAAAGCCTCAAAGTGGCTGGAGGCTATCAGTCTTGTTCATGTTGCTGGTAAAAAAAAGAAAGTATTGATTCGTGCAACATGCTTCTCTAAGTGGGTATTTTCTATCAAGTGAGAAAAATAACTTTTCCACATGGATACAGGAATCAGAGCAAAAGTAAAATGTATTCTAATCAGATGAGAGTAATGCTCAAGTTGCATACCAGCAAAAAATAGCAACACATCCACTTAAATGATAAACAGCAAAAGCTGACATGTTGTTTTCCATACTAACTCTGCTGTTGGCCTGCAAATAGATGACAATGCTGCACTACTACCACCAGCTGCTTATTTTTACCCCCCTCGAGCAAGCAGCATCAGTGTCTGTTAAGAAGCTATGCAGTGAAGTGCAGAAGTAATGACTGCATGGCTCTGACTGCGATGCTTGCGTATGAACTACAGCTTTTGCTACACTTGTAAACCGCACAGTACTCAGCAAGAGACTTATTCTGATTCTAATTTGAAATTGAGGATTACCCCCTCACACATCCTGTGGTTGTGCTGCTGAATGTCACTTTGCAGCCCTGCTGACCTAGATAAAGCCTCGGAGAAAAAAGTGTCCCGCACCCTCAGACTGAAGCCATGTTTCGGTTTTAATTAGAAGGGAGAACTTTATCTCCCTCTCAGCCCTTCTCCCCCTGGCTCTGTTCCCCTCAGCCACCTGGCCGAGGCAGCAGCAGAATGTAAATTGAGTTCTGGGCTTTAATTGGATACTGTACATGCTGGGAAGGACCCACACACACACACACACATATACACAATTACACAGAGACCTGCTGTCTCATTTCGAAAGGTTGAACTGGAGGATACTGACAGAAGATCGCTGGACAAGGGAAGCTCTGCAAAGCTAAGCAAATTGGCTCGGATCCTTCAGTGTACCTTGAATTCTTCCACCTCCACAGTGGAAAGAGTACACCGCTTGGGCATGTTAAAAGATGAAGTCAGCTGTTTGGGGATAACTTTAAGAAGAAATAATTAAATAACAAATGGCACAAAAGAAATAAGTCCATCTTTAGAGGTGAAACCAATAGGTCCAACCAATAAGGCTGCTACTTATTTGTAAGCTGTCTTGCCTTGGCATTTCCAAGCAGGTATAAAATGAACTAATTAACACAACTTCCAGGCAACCAGCGGCGACTCCACAAATAGCGTGGCACATAACCTACTTAAAACCGTATTATTATTGTACCTATACATTTCAGCTTCTAAACAAATGAGTTATAACATTGTAATTACTGAGCTCTAGAGGTCTAAGTGTGTTAAGCTAAGCTCACCCTGCATTTACCATGCAGACATAATGTTATTGATCTTCTCAAAAAAGAGAAGAAGCACCATTTCCAAAATGTATAACTATTTATTTTTAGAGACTGTTCACCCCAAAAATTTAAAGTACATATTTTTCTTCCACCCTGTAAGGCTCTTTATCAGTTCAGAATGTTTTTGTGTGAGTTGCCGAGTGTTGGAGATATTGACTGTAGAGGTCTGCCTTTTTTCTCCAATACAAAGGGACGATATGCGTGACAAGTTGGAAAACATTCACTTTTATAATTTAAGGAAAATGTTAATTTCATGGTCTATTGTGTTGAATGTGATGTGATTGAGAGGATCATTCGTGGATAATATGACGATTCACTGAAACCACGAGTTAAAACTCATCACACATGAATATGTGGTTGAAATAATAAGATTGTGTTTTCTTGCATCGTTTTCTTTGTTCTGTATTGTGTAGTTTGAGAAATGTAGTGTTAACACAAGCCGAGTGCCACATAGTCCCATTATATTGGAAGAATAATTATTTGAAATATTTAGTTGTCTATTAATCTAGATTGACGTTATCTATACACAGTTCGTTCTCACCAATAGGCCCTTTTCACAGCACCCGTTTTGATATGTCATAGCAGGGTAAACACAGGTGTAATAAATTACTTATGGCCTTGTTCCATTTAGGTGGCCCTGGTATTGTGCTTGCTGGCTAACTGGAATGACACACTAAACAGAATGGGACAATAATAAACGTAATCAATTACACCTGTGTTTGTCCTGCTGCGACGTCTCAAAATGGCTGCTCTGAAAAAGGGCCTATTGGCTTATTAATGACACAATTGACAAAGTAATTTTGCGTGCAGTAGGTTTACTTTCTGCGTGTCGTTTGTATGCCATGTAGTCAACTGCAATGAAAACGCATTCAGTTGAAAATGCTCTGAATAAGTGACGTTGTATAAAACGTATGACAAACACAGGACTTGCACCCAGGAAACCGTTCTTTATTAACTGATATTAATTACTTTTTGTCGGTTACATTGTTTCCATACTGAGTTTCCATGCTTCTTTTAAGCCCATGATGTTTTCCCTCAACCTTACTAAGTGGTTTTGTTGCCTGCACACAACCACGTCCACTTCATGGTAACAACTTTGCGTTAAATGACACGGGAAAAGCCCAAAATTACAAAGAAAAATTCAATATTTTTCGCCTTCCCATGAGACCTGGTTGCTTTACCCAGAATATTGGGGCTGAAAACCCAAGTAACCAGAGATCACTGTGGATGTGTGTAAAATGAAAAGGCACTGGAGGACCAAATGTGGCTGTGGTATGACACACAAACATTTGTCCTTGGCTTCGGAGACAGAAGATGGGTTTTTTAGCTGAGAATCGGCTTCAGTTAGCAACTAGCTCTCCAGCCAGCTTTGGGCCAGTGCCCTCCCGCATCTTTGGCTGATTCTGACACGCCATTCATCTTGAGTCTGGCACGACATTCAGACCACTGTTTGGACAAGACAGTTCAGCTACTTGAGTAAGATGCCAATGGAGCACCTTTTCAAAAAAAATGCTGAAGTGTCCCTTTAAAATTCAAGAGTGAGTGTAAAAAAAAGTTCAAACCGGTCCAACAATCCTTCAAAATGACAATATCAGGTACGTGTGTTTTTTCATGCAATTCTTATTTTGGGAACTCTTACTTGCAAAGAGCCAAATGCCTCTGTGAATTTAGCAGTTGACAGTGACAAACTGTTGTTTATTCTGCATTTGTGGGTGCTGTGTGTGTCTGTGTGTGTGTGTGTTTGGGTGTGTGTTTGCTCTACCTTCGCTTAGTGACACACACACACATACACACCCACCCACTGGGAGATGCTTCAAAGTGTGGCATCGCTGTCGGCTGTATTGCTTTGTGTTTCAAGTGTCCTCTATTTTTCTACCCGGCACCCTCGTCTCTCTTCCTCCTTCTTCTCCATTCTTTATTCATGGCCCAGATGTGGCGGTGGCACACGGGGAGCTCATTACACCGGAGACAACACAAAGCAGTTGTTTCCATATTCAAGCATTTTGGGGGGAGGCGCTTTCATGTAATATGTAACCAAACCAGTGTAGAGCTTCTGAAAACTAACAATGCTGCTTGTTCGACAGTTTCCGCTCTGTATTTGATTAGGTGAGGGGAAGGAAGAGGAGGAGGAGGAAGAGAAAGAGGAGGTGCATTCATGCATTATGTAAATTCATTTAGCCTTTGCTTGTGCAAGGGTTTCAGAAGGAGGAGAAAGAGGAGGTATAGGGAGGAGGAACGTGAGGTGCGCAAGGGAGGGATGAGAAGGAGAAAGACGTACAGCGAGGGGGGAGGTGATGAGGAGGAAGCGATTGAGGTGAGGAGGAGGGGAGCAGTAAAGAGGGCAGATGGAGAAGAAATTGGAGGTAAATGGGGTAAGAAAAGGAGAGATGGAAAAGAAGGGAGGAGACGAGGTGAGGAAGAGGAGAGGGTGAGAAGAAAGATGAGGATACAGAAGCAGTGGAGGAGACTGAGCTAGGAAGAGGTAATGAGGACTAGGAGGCTGAAGGGGAGGGGTGACAAGAATAAGGAGGAGGAGATGGAAGAAGACAAGGAGGAGGAGGAGAAGAAAATAGGCGAGGGGGAGGAGGAGGGGCAAGAGAGAAAAGAGAAGGGAAGGGTGAGGAGTGAGATGGGGAAAGAAATGTGGTCGAGAGTGTATGAAAAGAAGGAGTAGAGATGGAGGGAAGAGAAGGGAGGGTGGCAAAGAGGAGGAGGAAGTGAGGAAAGGGAGGTGAGGAAGAGGAGGTGATGGGCGCCAGGAGTCAGAGTCACTTTCGTCACAGAAATTCCGTCGTGTTGTTCGGAGGTGTGAACGCAGCAAATCTGACAAATCTCTCTTACAAGACCATCCAAAAAAAACGAGGTGACTGTGTGTGTGTGTGTGTGTGTGTGTGCGCACGTGTGTGTGTGTGTTAAACTGCGTTTCCAGTGAACCGTCTTTATCAGCCTCCTGTCTGCCTCCACCACATGATCTGCTGTAAATCACCTCCCCAGAGACATATAACTGAGTGGATACCAGTTACAGGTCTACAGACTAATATCCAGACAATCTCAAATAAAAACCTAAAATCTTAAAATCTACCACCAAGAAGCACTCAACAAAGTCCAAAACATTTGCTAACAAACCAAATTATGTTGCAAAAGCTAAATAAAATGTATTGGACTTTACTGTCTATTATAAGATCATTCGAAAGTAATTATGTCAAACTTCCTCATCACCCTCCGTCATGCTTCCAACAACAATCTACTGATTGTTAACCTGTTACCACTCCAGTAAAATTAGCCGAAAATGCCTATCCAAGGCATACCCAAAGTAAATTGAAAGCTGTTCTTGAACCATTTGGAGTACATGCATGGGTTTGGTCTCTTTTGAAAAGTAACACTCAGACATTCAGAATCACTGTAAGTGCTACTGGCATTGAGCAATATATGTTTGAACACACTGAAGTAGAAGGTTTTTATATCCGCCTGAATATTGTTTTGCAAACAGATGCCTGCAGATGACTATAGCTGTGACTTATTAGCTGGAAAACACAATGGGACCACAGCATGAAGCCTTACCTAGTCCAAGTTCAAATTTGATAACAATACCACAGAAAATTAATGTTTTACAAAAGTTTTTCTAAGGGTATGCCTAGGCTGTGTAAAAACGTGTATTCATTATTCAAACTAAAGCTTATTTATGTTGTCGAGAAGAGTTGAGCTCACAGAGAAAGCCGCCTTGGATACATGCATACACGTTCAGGGGAAAGTCAGGATATAAAAGCACGAAGCATATACTGAGAAATCAATAGTTAAAGTATAATCGAAAGATAAGGTTTATGATCATTATATAACGAATGTTTAATGCATAGAGTGATTTAACAAATGTAAAAACTGATTATAATAATGTTCTGTGTACCGGAGCTGAGATGTGGAAAAGTGTTTGTCATGGTGTGTCAGCAGACCGAGTGAGTCAGGAACAGATGTTTTGGGGGAGTAAGTCAGGAAAACAGTCATGGGACTTGGAATTATGTTGCAAGAGATGACTCATAGAAGCAAGAGAAGAACTCCGGTACTTTCCATACATAAGCACACACACATAAGGGTGGGATGAAGATCATGTGTTCAGAATAGGTGGGGGGGGAACAGATAGCCCAAATCAAGGATAAAAGGAGACGCTTGCAAGCCCCAAACTGGGATTTCTGCATGGGCCGTCCAGACGCTCTGAGAAGAAGATACGGACGATTGCAACTGAAGTATTCGAGGACTTCGTCTCGGTTCACAGAAAGAAGACCGCTGTTCGTGGACAAAGAATTGAAAGACAGAGATTTTACTCTCCCCACTGCTCGACTTTAACAACTGAACAACGGAGGAACACAGCAGCCCTAGAAAGACTTTGTACTGAGCCTTGAGGACTGTTGGCCAAACTCCGCTGCGAGAGCAGGAGGAATCCGAGGGTCTGGCCAGACCTTCGCTCCTAACAACTCCAAAAGAACCTTTTCATCGCACCTTTGGAAATCCAGCTCCAACCGAGCCGTCTCGGCATCTAAAACCAATGAGTATAATCTAAGAAGAAAATTAAAGTAACGAATCAAGTGTAGTAACATTTTATGTGAGCTGTATCTTAACCCTTGCTAACTAAATATAACCTGCAATAAATATCTAATCTGCATTTAAAGTAAATTTCTCAAGTGCATTTATTTGCTCAAGTAGTAAAAGTTCCTCGTGGCAGTAAAAAGTTGAATCCATTGTATGTCTAACAACTGAGTTCTGTAAGGTTATCCTAGAGACCGAATCCACTTAACAATGCCTTACGGTTTTAGAAGTAATCCTAGCCGTTAAAACCTAACCTGGCATTTACCAAGAGCACGGATCCAGAAGAGGGAAGCTGCCATAACCGACGCGACTGGTAGGAGCGCCCGGGGCTAGGCTGGTCTCTCGGCTGAGTGCACTCAGACCGGAGGAAGCAGGGTAGACGTCGGGAGTAACGGCAGTTAGCAGAGCCAGGCGAGTTCCCTCGCAAGAACACCAGCTCGACAATCTTTTAATAGAGAGCTGAGTCAGTAAGTAGCCCCGTATCGGGCCAGAAGTACCCCAGGATCTAACAATGTCTAAATACATAAATAAGTTATCTTGCCATTATTCACTTTCCTAAACTCTCCAAAGAGCTCAAAAACCACACTTGGCATTTAACGCACAGACACAGGGACCTGACTTGCGGTTACACAGGTTACTTCCGCATTCTGCCTCTAAATCTAACCCTTAAAGCTGTATATCGTTATTTTCCAAATTTCATTGGCTATGCGAAGCGTCAGTCATCAGAACGATCGGTTGTAATTGGCTCGAGCTTTACACGAAAGAAGAGGGGCAGGCACTTTCTTTCAATGCGGACTGTCGTTGGCTATTGTAGGCTGTAGACAGGACATGGAAGCTCCTATTGGGTCAAATGAGGTGTCAATCGAAAGGTGCGCGTGCAGACGCCATTTTGAGAACCAGAGAGCATCAGTGTTTACATGCAAACTGAAGTTACATTCGAAAATACATAGATAGTTCGGCTAATTTGAAATAATGCAACAGCAGTCCGTGGGTATTTATGGACGTAATAATGTGTTTTGGACTCAATATTTTAGTGGATTGGATCGTCTTGACCTTTGCCAAGACCAAGACCATTTTTTCCAAGACTGTTTTTGTTGGAATATTATTGATGGGTGGACTTCTATAAAGCTTCATCGTGAGTTGCCTCGATTTTGTTTGTTGGTTGGTGGTCTGACAGGCGTTGATTGTACCTGCTGTTGTGATTGTATCTTGCAATGGTTTGCATAAATCGAATCACAAGAATCTTAGATTTCCAAAGATATGTTGTATCAGTGCCTACCTATAAATAGCAGTTGTGTAGCTACATGACACAGATGTACAGTTAACAGGAAGTAGGTGTTTCAGTGAGTGACATAACCGGACCTTCTCCTTCACTTTTCAACATTCAGCAGTCCTCGAAATCTATGTGCAAGCCCTACCAGCGCAGTGTATCCTCGTGCAACGGTTCGTGTGATATCTTTACTCCTCACTTTTCGTGCGTTTTCCTACGAAAGCCGTGTCGGTGTCAGTTTTTCACTCGTTGCATGTGTGCAGTCTTTTCAAAATAAACTTCCAACTTCACAGGAAATGACTATGACTGGTGACAGGACGCTGTTTAGCCTGGCGTGTTTTGCAAAGGCGTTTTTGAAACGGACGCTTCATCTCTGTCTGATTGGGGCCTATATATCTTATTTTGATTTTGTTTAAAGAAAAACTTCAACCTCACTACAGCAGGGACCCAAAAAGTTCAGAATTAAATTTGCCGGGGAAAATGTCCTGACAGAAAACATTGATATCACTGACTTTCTGGATGAGCTTGAGGATCTCTTCTGATAGAATGCCAATCATCATCCTGCATTCAACATACTGTGTGATTTCACCACGTCAAAGTTATAATCCTTAAGATTTAAGTCCTGCTTGATTTGGCGACACACACGGTTACCGTGGCAACAGCCAGTGCGGTTGAATACTAAAGCAAGCACTCTGAAAACAGCAGCTGCTTTGTCAGGAATACAACAGAAGAGCAGCTGGTGTTTCTGTTTACAGTGCAGCCGGACAAACTCATGTTGTTTTAATAAAGAAGTCGGTAAATAGTCGGCCTTTTACACATAATGCCACGAGCAACAGCAATCTCATTTCATGCTCCCCACGCGCGGCGTGAGTAGTTTTCCACACAGCAGGACACAGTTTTAAAAAAAGAGTTGGGGAGCTTGCTGAGGAGATGGAGCTCACTGTGGCTTCACCCTGACTGATCCTTTATTCCCTGACAAGTTTAAAAACGAATCCATTGTCAAAGGAATGACCAAAAAGTCCATCCCTTGTTTTGTAGATGTGTTTTTGACGATCATTGTCGATATTACCCTCTGTGACAAACACACTGAGTTTCTCTTGGCCCTCTCACAATAAAAGCCACCACATGTTTCTGGTATCAAATATCTGAATCTGAATCTGAATCAGAACAGTTTATTGCCAAGCAAGTTTTCACCTGCAAGGAATTTGTCGTGGTGGAAGGTGCATAACATTCAACAATAAACAATAACATTTAACTATCAAAATAACATAAACTATCAAATAACACTTAACTGTCAAATAACATTTAACTATCAAAAACAGTCAGCACAGTGCAGGAAATAGAAACATATTTGAAATGTACAATAATATATGGAATATAGGATATGGAATAAAGTGCACACAAAAACAGATAACAGGACTGTAAACCAAGTGAAGTGTATGAATGTTAAAAGTGACGAGTGTGTTTAAATAGAGAGACCAGAAGGAAAGAGACCAGAAGGAAATGTCCTGGGGATGCCAGAGTCAGTGGGGGACCCGGGCTCTGTTAATGAGCCCGACTGCCGACGGGAAGAAACTGTTTGTGTGGCGTGAGGTCTTGGTTCTGATGGACCGCAGCCTCCTGCCAGATGGGAGGGGCACGAATAGATCATGTCCAGGGTGAGAGGGATCGGCAACAATCTTTCGTGATCGCTTCAGGGTCCTTGAAGCGAACAAGTCTTGGAGGGAATGCAGATTGCAGCCAATCACCTTCTCGGCAAAGCGAATGATGCGCTGCAGTCTGCCCTTGTCCTTGGCCGTGGCTGCAGCGTACCAGACCGTGATGGAGGAGCAGAGGATGGACTCAATGATGGCTGTGTAGAAATGCACCAACATTGTCTTTGGCAGGTTGAATTTCTTCAGCTGCCTCAGGAAGTACATCCTCTGCTGAGCCTTCTTGGTGATGGAGCTGATGTTCAGCTCCCACTTGAGGTCCTGGGATATGATGGAGCCCAGGAAGCGGAAGGACTCCACCACGTCGACGGGGGAGCCACACAGGGTGATAGGGGCTGGAGGGGCTACGTTCTTCCTGAAATCCACAACCATCTCCACTGTCTTTAGAGCGTTGAGCTCTAGGTTGTTCAGACCGCACCAGGTCACCAGATGGTCAGTCTCCCACCTGTAGGCGGACTCATCCCCACCAGAGATGAGTCCAATGAGGGTGGTGTCATCCGCGAACTTCAGGAGCTTGACGGACTGGTGACTGGAGGTGCAGCTGTTGGTGTACAGGGAGAAGAGAAGAGGGGAAAGAACGCAGCCTTGGGGGGAGCCGGTGCTGATGGTCCTGGAGGCTGAGACAGGAAATCTGTGATCCACTTGCAGGTGGAGTCGGGCACGTGCAGCTGGAAGAGCTTATCATGCAGCAGAGATGGGATGATAGTGTTGAAGGCAGAGCTGAAGTGCACAAACAGGATCCTGGCGTAGGTTCCTGGGGAGTCCAGATGCTGGAGGATGAAGTGATGGGCCAAGTTGACTGCGTCATCCACAGATCTGTTGGCTCTGTAAGCGAACTGCAGGGGGTCCAGGAGTGGATCGGTGAGGGTTTTTAGATGGGACAGGACAAGGCACTCAAAAGACTTCATGACCACAGAGGTCAGGGCGACGGCCTGTGATCCTTGTTTTTTTAGGGACAGGGATGATGGTGGAGACCTTGAAGCAGGCTGGTACATGGCAAGTCTCCAGTGAGGTGTTGAAAATGTCTGTAAACACCGGAGACAGCTGATCAGCACAATACTTCAGGGTGGAGGGGGAGATCAAATATATGAAGTTGCACTGAATTACATGCTGTGGATTCCGCCAGTGAATGAAAAGTGATTGGCTATTCTAGAAAAAAAAGGCGGACTTTAAAAGTAGTATGACAACTTTTTGTTTGATTTCATGCAAATCGATAGGGTTATAACTAAAAACTGCATGTCCAAGGGCTCTGCAAGGAGGATCATGCGATTGTTCGCTTTTGTGTGTGCGTGCATCCGTGACGGAGTGTGCACCTCTGTGTCTGTCCTTGGCTAATTTAGCAGTCCGTTGCATCAAACTGCATAATAATTTTAGGTGGCCAGTTGCATGCAATACTTTTTTATCCTCACCTACCACTCTTAGTCCAGGTCCCCCTGCCGGTAGAGTCAGCTATTGAGAACGCGGCTGAGAGCACTCAGCCGCTATTCTTCGCCCAGAGACACAGTCGGGATAACAGTTTGCTCACTTTTAGTGTGTAGGTCGGTGTGTTTTGCTAACAGCTAGGGAAACTTTTAGTACACGGACACACTGCTGAGCACATCGCCGCCATCATGCCAATGCTATGTAGGCAGACAGCTTGGTGAGTTTAACTTCGTTTTTGGCAAGATTGTATGGCATCGGTGTCTAGAAAAGGGAGTTAGCCAATTTTGGGTTGCATTGGTTCAACCACACAATACAGCAGAGGTCTTTGCAGACACACCTGGCAGAGATCTGCACTCTACCGAGTTCACCTTTCTAGTTGTTTATCTATTTTAAAAGCACATGCTTTTCACTGTCGAAATGCTATTATGCCAAAGCACACCAAATGTTTTTCTTTTCCTGCACCTGTTTGATATTTTAGTGACTCATGTGGAAGTGAGAGGGGAAGCACAGCAGGGGGAACGTCTCTACACAGCGGTGTAGTGCAATTTCAGTGTCAAGATTCACCGTATTCACTGACATTGACAGTGAACATGTAGAGCACCAATGTCGCTCCAGCATAAACAAACACACAAAATCAACTTTTTCTTGTGTTCCTGAAACAGGAGCAGGTGTTACATACAAGATGAAACATACAGTTTCATCTTTTTTTAGTAAAAAAAAATGGACCCAGTTGCTTTTCATATAAAAGTCCACTTCATGTAAAATTTAGCTGTCTTTTAGCACTGCTTGGTTTCATCCGGCACATTTACCCCCTTACAACTTTCCATGGGTTATAAGGAAAGTTACCCTGTTTAGGTGTTTTCACATATCGATTTGTGAATCTGCCACTGTGTGTGTGTGTGTCTGTGTGCATGTGTGTGTGCGTCTGCTGACGCATTACGGGTGGCTCAGAGGGATGCTGCTGTATATAATCGCCAGATATGAGCCAAGCCGACTGTTTGTTCAATCTGCGGCTCCACCGCTTCAAATCAAATCTCATGTAATTAGCTCTGTCATGTGTTCAAGTTCAGGGGGTTCTCAGTGGGCTGTGTGTGTGTGTGTGTGTGTGTGTGTGTGTGTGTGTGTGTGTGTGTGTGCGTGTTTAAAACAAAGAATAACCATATTCAGGTGTCGCGGTCCGGCTCAGAGAGCAGTGCCTGTCTGAGCGTGTGGTTTGTAGGAATACTGGTGACGCTGATTCGGGTTGCTGTGAGCAGATGTTTCTGTAACACCTGCTCCTGTTTTGTCATGAAGGGCAGAAGTTCAACATTTACAACTTCGGCAGCTGTGACGTTATTGTTTATAGTTCCCATCATGTTACAAGTCAACAAAAATCGGACAAAAACAAGACAAAGGCTTCTCCTAATTGAAAGAGATAAATGTTTACTCAAGTGCCACTTGAAGTGAAGACTCGGAAGACAAAACCAAATTCCACATCCAAAATCAGAATTTATTTTTATAACTTTACAAATGTTTTCCTTTTCTCAAACAAATGTATGAACAAGTGACATTTTTTAATATAAGGTGTACAAATTTTGACTACCTTTTATTTTCAATTTAACTGATTAAAAACAAAATCCAGAACAAGGTGTTCCAACCGACCCTGGACCCACTATGCCATCAGACCCAGGGAGGCGGAATTTTGGGGAAATGCACTCTTTCAACATTTAACAAAATTGTGCCGTTCACATTTGGGTCGGGCTCCAAAAACTTGCGAAATTGTGAGCAGACACCTGTATCCGTTTAGTGATCAAAAAATTGACATTACTTTTCAAGTAGTCTGTGAATCACGGACGACTATTTTATGTCGACGCAAACAACGGACCCAGCTCTCTCCTACTTTAGACAACAGAAGATGATGCTGATGCTGATGGAGAACACAAGGAACCAATCAGAGTCTTTTAACAGTTATGATAACATGCAAGGTTTACCTGTAAAGACTGTTCTTGGATTGGGTTCCTACTCTTGTGTCCGTCCAACTTAGACCACTTAGACCACTTAGAAGAAAAGCAGGACAAAAAAATATACATTAATGTCCTCATTTGTTCTGTAGGTTTCCTCCAGTTTCTCCCGTTCTTCTAATATTATTTATATGTTCAGAGTCCTAAACCTTCAAAGTAAGCCTAGATGTTTTGGTTTCTTCCATTTGTTTTCGCCCCAACCTGCTCATGTTGAAAAATTGATTTTGTTCAAAATTTGCTCTCAACACTCTTTCACATTGCAAACACATGATGAGAAAGCCTTTTGATTCTGCAAAGTAAAGATACTGACAATGTTGCTTCTAATTGGTAGAAGGTAAGCCCTCACAAAGAACAACAAAGACTTGGCTTTTAATGTTAATGGTTAATTTGTTAACCGTGTCTGTTCATTTTGACTGACAGAAACAGAGAGGTTGAGAACTCAGTTTTTTCTTGACATGCTTCCACTGTGAAGAGCGTCTTTAGCTCCATTAGTGTGGATGAAAGGCCAAAATGGAAAGAGATTTCAAATTCATCCACATTAGCGCAGGCATGGCTTAAGACCCAATGACAAAAGGGAAGAAATCAGACAGTGATGCGCCGCTGCTTCTGGAGACTGATAGAGAGAGAAAAAGAGACAGTTTCCACTTATTCCCTCTAGTCTGACCCTTAATTCACCCTTTCTCCCTCCCCCCACTCTCTCTATCTCGCTCTGCCTGTCTTTCAGTGTCCACACTCAGCTCTGGCATGCGGTTCAAACATAGCCTTCAGCATTCCGGGTAAACACATGATAAGCACACAACGGAAACAGAGCATGATGATGCGCACATCCGCTCCCCCCAAAACCCAGTTTTAGTGAGGAACCGTTTGTGTATATGTTTAGATGCAGTTAGGATCGAGCTGCCAGCTGGTGTTGCTGGCTGCCAGGTTGTCTTGCGGCTGGCCTGGCTGGCTCGTCTACAGCTGGGACCCGTACCAGTACCGCCTCTGTGCCACAATCACCACCTCCACTGGCCTTCAAAGGGCTCAGGTGAAACGACCGGGAGTGCCCATGCCTACAAATGATGGGGCTTTTATCAGAAAACACAAGGGTCAACATTTAAGAGGCACACTTAAACATCTGTGCTGATATGTGCAGAAAAAAAAGTTAATTGATGGATCAAACTCCTATCAGGCTTGAAAGGGAAAAGAAGAAAACACATTAACTTCATAATGAAGTATAAAAAAAGGTCCGTCTAACATGCAGCCTGTAAAAGCATGTTCCAGCCTTATGTTTTTGTTCGGACTTAAAATGAAGCTAATCGTAGCCATGGTGCAAATGCTTGAAAAAAAGTCAATTGAAAACACAGTTGGACACTAACAGATGTTTGTGATGGCACATATTATGACATGTCCATGTAAAATCTTAAATGACGGATATGTGCTCATCCCAAGCTGTCTTTAAATATTTCACAAATCAAGGCGCAATGATTTATAATTTTTTTTTTGTAATTTTCCCGAGAGGAGAGAGGAGGATATATGATTCTGGTGACCTCCTGACCTGTCCTTGGGAGAAAACTCCCCCTTGACCGAACCGTTGGTTTGTCTTGAAAATGAGGGCCTGGATTTCTGTGAAACTACTGTAACTGTGAATATGCCCCTGAAAAGTCATTGATGGCAATCGACTGAATCAATCCCTTGCAGTTCTGATAACTGATTCAAGATTTAAGTAATTTATCAAAACATGTTACTGGTACCAGCTTGTCGAACTTAAGAAATGTCTGCTTGTCTTTGTCTTTATATTGTAAATTGACTATCTTTGGGGTTTTGACTGTTGATGTGACCGTAGGCTCCAGGAAACTGTGATGGGACACACTGTTTTAACAAAGTTATTGAATACTCCAATAAAAAAAGAAAGAAAATGAATTCGGGATGAATTGACACCAATCGACCGTATGCTAAGTCCCGCCCCTGGAACACAGACTGGCCAATCATAGCTTAGCATCACCCAGTTCCCACCAGGGTCCAGTTTTGTTTTACTTGAACAGTGTTGTTCTAAGTAAAACCACAAGCTTTCAGTGTTAGTCAGTGCAGCTGCTCTGTTCAACCACGGTCCTGTAATGTGGTCTATAATACGAGCCGCTGCTGATCTACTCATTCACTTTCTACCATACACCCACATTTCCCACAACGTTTGATGGATTTAGACTACAGCTGCATATTTGTTTCCTCCATCGCCCCCGCTCCATTCTCCTCGGCCTTGACATCAAATAAAGATGAAGGTGTCGCCCTAATCGACATTGTTGCCAATGAATCATTTAGCAGTGTTAGTCTAACATCCCAGATTCCAGGTCATTGCGTCTCACTGCTCATCCCTTTGCCAGCAGGGTTTAGCCTGGTTCGGGCTGCCGGTCTGCTACAGACTGGCAGTGCTGCGTCTCTGCCGCCACTGTTGCCAACCGACAAACTCTTTCTGTCCCTCGGGCACCAAGCCCCGATGTGTGCAGGCACTTCCCTGCCGGAGCGGAGAAATGCTGAGCGGGTGGAATGTTTTAGAGGACATTTACCCCTCAGCTTGGGTTGGGATGGAGGAATGCTTTTTGTACAAATCTGATCTGTAATTTAGCTATCTTGCGGCACTTTGTTGTTCTTTGGTGTAGCACACTTGTTCTGAAGTTCTCGATCTTTTATTCCATTGGCATTTCGAGGGAACTCTTGTACTCTTGTGTATGGTTGTTATGTTTATGTTATTATGGTTGTTTGACTGTAATTTAATATTACATATTACATGTAATTTAATTTATTTTCTTGTTTGTTTTCCTTTATCCAAAATTGTTAAAATTTCGATTTCGACTGCAAGACTGCTTTGAACACCATATTCTGAAAGTCTAATTTGTAAATTATAACCTGTGCATTGTACCTGTTTTGTTCTCAAGGTGCTTCTTAACATAATGATTAAAAAAAGACATGAGCCTAATCAAAGGAAGGATGTGTTTCAGGCTCATATTCATGAAACTTTGCATCGTAGCAGTCTGTTCTGTGGATGGTAAAAGATACTATAATATAGAAACTAACTGAACTCAAGGGTCGATTTTGTAACTTCATATCTGTATAAGCTTGATTGTTTGATGAAAAGCACATAACACATGTGGTGTTGTCAAAATCCACCTGGGGCTTAAAAAGGTTAATAAGCATAAAAATTGCTCACAACAACCAACTTAAACTTGAGTTTCTGCGTGAGAGAGAAAAGAGCTCTTTCTGTGGATGAAATGTGATTTTTCAGAGCATGATGATAATTGTGTGTAATCTCTTTTACCGTTATAATCATGTTGTATATTTAAATCTGTGTGTCTGTGTCAATGGCTCTGTACGAGTCTGCGTGTGTGTGTGTGTGTGTGTGTGTGTGTGTGTTTGCTTTTTAAGTGCGCTGCAGTGTTAGAAGCCAGTAAAAGTAGGTCAGGAGTGAAGGGCTCCCTGGAAGACGATGTGAACTCGTCACCTTGAATCGCGTTGCAGGCTGCTGAGGGAAGAGATGGATGGAGAGGAAGAGGAGGAGGGGGGGGGGGGGAGGAGGAGAGGTCCAGAAAGGACAGGAAGAGCGAGAGAGACTGAGAAGAGGTGCAGAGCGTGGAGGAGTGAAGAGGACAAACAACAAGACAAATTTATTCAAGGTGAAAATAAGTATCAAAAATAAGTCCTCCCGACTGTCACAGGTGCATGTGTCCTCGATGGCTTCATTTAGTTTGGTTCAATATTTCATATCTAAACTACGTCTTAAAAAAGATCTTGCAATTAAATCATTTTTCATGTGTCATTGCTGGGTGTTTTACTGCACATTCACACAGATTGGGTAAATATTCTTTAGAGTATCCTGTGCAGAGTTCTTATAAGTGAACAATTTAAACGGAAACACATTGTTTCTTGAGACCTGATAAATGTGTTTTCTTTCTACTGAAATATTTGCAAACCTGAGGGATAATTTTATATTGTGGCATTGTATCTGCACCATTATTTGTACTACACCACGTACAATTACAGTTTTAGTTCAACAGCGTACTTCCAGCAGCCTAAACGTGATAATACTATAATAAGGGGACATGTTGACCCATTGTCGCGAGGCAGTGGCAGGCCGTGCATTTTATACCTGGGCCTTCACTACTGGTTCTGCAGCTGAAATACCACCTTATAACCACATTGTGGCACCACAGCTCATTTTTAAGGCTGTAACTATGTACATCTTCATATTAAACCATTCATTACAAGTCGTTTGAATAACACTCCAGCATTTAGAGAATGCAAAAGGGTAAATTCAGGAAAATATAATGTTCTCAGCTGGTCTGGCTGTGGGATCCACCATCATTCCTTAATGACAAGCCAAAGAGCGTGACATAGTATATTACTTTCACAACTTAAATGTTGAACGCGCCTCTCTGCAGTGTCTTTCTTCCTCTCAGCACCTTGTGTCATGGTGCAGCTCAACTCAGTCAGAATGCATTTTGATTGGCTGACCTGAATCACGTGATGTGATTCACTACCCATCAGCCTCTGCCGACTGCGACACATTCCACCCCCTCATTTGTTACTTGGAGCAACCTGACGAGTTCTCCTTGCACATGGACTGGAAAGATGATAGCTTCAAGGCTCTCTTCCTGCTGACATCTTTAACCTGTCCTAACTTCAAGTCCAGCCATGTTCCGACTGTTACATTCACTCATGCAGCTGCAACTTTTACGTTTCGTGATAGTCACATGCTCGCCCACTGACCAATCACAGCACACTGCACCTAGCGGGAATGCTACAGATGAACACTGAGCTGCACGTAATGCTGACGTCATTATAGACCGCTTGCAGCCGCTGACACGTCAAAGAATACGCCCAACATGTCAAACTAAAGATCTGATTAGTTGAACACTATGACAATCAACAATATCGTCCCCATGTACTTTAATCTGCACTGGCTGCAGGAGAGAGTCTGCAGGCCTCTGGCTCTGTTCTTACATAGAGACACAGGTGAGATCTGAGAGCAACTGAGAGCAACTGAGGAAGACAGTAGCTGTGCAATGAGAAAATAAGATAATGGGAAAAATATTTTTATAGATTATAATACATGTCGTGCATTTCAGAAAAATTATTAAATTATAAAATAAATTATAATTTTTTATTAAAAAAAAATATATATATAAATAGCTTTGTGATTATGTTTAGGCCAGCAGAGAAGGCCTTGCAGGCCCTGACGGCCCGCCACTGTCGCGAGGACACATTTAGAAAGTCAAGCCTAAAAGCAAATCAAATCAACAATTCAAACCAAGTGATGGGAATAGACACAGTCTGTTTATGTGTTTGAGGTAAAATTGTGATAAAACAGGAAGAGAAAATGTGATTTTGAGATTAGATTTCACTTAGTATTATAGTTGACGGACAAACACAGGCTTCACGCTGGTTAAATTAGCTGTCTCTTTACATTACTCACAACCCTGTTTCCTTCAATCTTATTCACTCCAGAAACATCCCTGGTGAAGGAGTCAAAGCGCAACAAATGATGGAAGATGGAATCTTTAAAACCGCTGATGGACCATGACAGCGCTGGGGACTCACGTACAAGGAGATATAGGATACAGACGGAAGGATGACGGGTAGGATGAGTGAGGTGACGAAACATCAAATGCACTGAGGAATGTTTGAACTTTTCAGTGACGGAATGTCACATGTAAATAGCGTGCAATGGGAGTCACTCGGGTTCTTGTCATTTGGCTTTGGACATGGTAAGTCAATTAACAGGAAGGTCACTGGGTAATTTGTCAGAGAGAAAAAACCAACAGAGAAAACCAACAGAGCCATGCCGTGTCATAGTATCACTGCACGGTGCAAATGTTAACAGGTTACTTTAAGAATATGAATATGACGCATATACTGACTAAGTTACCATCTTCTGCCCTCACTATGTGGGCAGGTGAACTTACATTGACAAGGAGAGGAGTTGATCTTTGAGGATTTTATTGGAATCAAATTGAGGACAGAGATTACAAAACAGAGGTTCTGATATTGGAACCCTAGTTCTATAAGCACAGTCTGAGCCCTCTCCTGGACTCTATCCTCCAACCATTAGAACACATTTGCCCACTGAAGATTTGTCTAAGCATAGCCGGCCAATCAGAACGTTCCAACCTGAATACGTGCGGACACCACAGTATAACAGGCAGCTCCCACTGCTGCTACACCCTCTTCAGGCAGTGGCGTAGGCTACAGGGCCCCCTTTGGTAAACGGTTTCCGGGGGTTGTAATATTGTAACCTTCGTCCAACACAAGGCTACGCCCTCTACTGAGATAGGGGCTATGCGTTCAACATAACATGCCAACCAGGAGGCAACCTCCAGTTCTGAAAAGTGAAGCCAATGCGGAAGTGTCCTAAAACTTGCATTCTCTCTACTGGCCGGCAGGGGGCGACTCCTCTGGTTGCAAAAAGAAGTCTGAATGTATACAAGTCTATGAGAAAATTACTCTACTTGTTACTTAATCTATTATTCCCTCTGTAAACATTATGAACAGTTTATGGTCTCAATCGCTAGTTTCAAGTCTTCTTCAATTCAGCATGATGTTCATTTAGTAAAGTATGGTCCCATTAGACTAAAATAGATGATAAAGCAGAGTATGCTTTAGGGCGGACTTAGTTTGATTGACAGGTCGCTGCCGCTACCAGAGCCGTATACAGCGTCTTTACATCACTCCTCTGCATTCCATATATATACTTCCCGTTCATTGGTGGCGAAAAAAACAACATGGCGACGGACGTCATCCAAAATGGCGAATGCCAAACTCCAGGCTTCATAACGGCAGTCCACAAACCAATGGGTGACATCACGATGACTACGTCCACTTCTTATATACAGTCTATGATGCCAAAGCACAAACTGGGCAAAGCAGAACTTTGCTTCCCTGTCCCCCACATTGGGTGGAAGACAAAAAGCATACAGCTGTACAACCCTATTCTGAAAGAATTACGTTGTTGGGAACAAATGTTCAAAAGGCCAGTCCTGCTGTGCATGTCAGCTACATCACATGGGTAAATGGGCCACAATGTTAAGCACATTGGTATAATAGCACTATATAAACTAAATCCATTTACATTTCACATAATTCCAAGTACAATACAAATATCCTTGTACCCATGTAAGTCCAATTTGAGGAGAAACAAATGTACCGGGAGAGGACAGTCTACTGTTACCATGGTAATAAGTGGGTGGTAGACTGTGTTTCTCAGATTCAAGTCGAGGTCGTCACAATTTTAAGGCTTCGCTGAATTAAACAACTCCGCACACGAAGACTGAGGAGGAGAGGGGGCTTAGAAATCCTGGATTAGTGAGGCTAAAAAAGAGAGAGCAGAACCCATTCAACCTGCTCAGTCGTGAAACGTGATCGAGTCACATTTAGAGAGGTTAGGCAAGGCAAGGCAAGGCAAGTTTATTTGTATAGCACATTTCAACAACAAGGTAATTCAAAGTGCTTCACATGAAACCATTAAAAGCATCAAAACATAACGCAAAAGAAAAGGAGATTTAAAAACAATTAAAGAAACAGTGTAAGAAATAAAATTCAGTCGTAAAAAGTAAAGGAGATTTAAAACATACATTGAAACAATAATTGATGTCTCCCTGAGACATTACGCTGCACGCAATCAACCATACACTGCCGCAATTCTGCAATTACTCGCACACAAACCACGTCTGGAAAAGATCTCTGCCGATCTGCGTTTTATAGTGTACGCCTTGCACGAACTCGGTCCCGGAGGAAATGGCGACATATTGTACACTTTCTAAATTTGAATCGATGTCTCCCTGAGACATTGCGCTGCACGCAATCAACCATACACTGCCGCAATTCTGCAATTACTCGCACACAAACCACGTCTGGAAAAGATCTCTGCCGATCTGCGTTTTATAGTGTACGCCTTGCACGAACTCGGTCCCGGAGGAAATGGCGACATATTGTACACTTTCTAAATTTGAATCGATGTCTCCCTGAGACATTGCGCTGCACGCAATCAACCATACACTGCCGCAATTCTGCAATTACTCGCACACAAACCACGTCTGGAAAAGATCTCTGCCGATCTGCGTTTTATAGTGTACGCCTTGCACGAACTCGGTCCCGGAGGAAATGGCGATATATTGTGCAGTCCTTTTAAAACCATTAAAAGCATCAAAACATAAGGCAAAAGAAAAGGAGATTTAACAGCAATTAAGAACAGTGTAAGAAATAAAATGCAGTAGTAAAATGCAGAAATGCAGGAAATTGATTAATATATTAATTGAATGTGGTTCAATTAAAGGCAGCAGCAAACAGAAAAGTCTTCAATCTTGATTTAAATGAGCTGAGGGTCTCAGCAGACCTGCAGCTTTCTGGGACTTTGTTCCAGATATGTGCAGCAGAAAAACTGAACGCTGCTTCTCCATGTTTAGTTCTGACTCTGGGAACAGATAGTAGACCGGTCCCAGACGACCTGAGGGGTCGGGATGGTTCGTAAGGTAGCAGCAGATCAGAGATGTATTTTGGCCCTAAACCATTCAGTGCTTTGTAAACCAACAGTAGGATTTTAAAGTCAATTCTTTGTTGGACAGGAAGCCAGTGCAAAGACATCAGAACTGGGGTGATATGATCCACCCTCCTGGTCTTAGTGAGGACTCGAGCTGCAGCGTTCTGAATCAGCTGCAGCTTTCTGACGGACTTTTTACAGAGACCTGTAAACACACCATTACAGTAGTCCAGTCTGCTGAAGATAAATGCGTGGACAAGTTTTTCCAAATCCTGTTGAGACATAAATCCTCTAATCCTTGATATATTCTTCAGGTGATAGTAGGCTGATTTTGTAATTATCTTGATATGGCTGTTCAGGTTGAGGTCTGAATCCATAACTACACCTAGATTTCTGGCTTGGTTTGTGGGTTTTAACATCAGTGACTGAAGCTGAGCGGTGATTTTCAATTGTTCATCCTTGGTACCAAAAACAATTACTTCTGTTTTATCTTTGTTTAATTGAAGAAAATTCTGGCACATCCAGATGTTGATTTGTTCAATGCAGTTACCCAGCCCTTGTACGGGATTATAGTCCCCTGGTGACATAGTTATGTAGATTTGTGTGTCGTCTGCATAATTATGATAACACACTTTGTTGCTTTCCATAATCTGAGCTAGTGGAAGCATGTAGATGTTGAACAGAAGAGGCCCCAGTATTGAACCTTGGGGAACACCACATGTCATTTTAGTCAGCTCTGATGTGTAATCAGCCACAGACACAAAGTATTTTCGGTCCTTCAAGTAGGATTCAAACCAGTTAAGTGCTGTGCCAGAGAGTCCCACCCAGATGTTTAGTCTTTCTAGGAGTATGGCATGGTCGACCGTGTCGAATGCAGCACTGAGATCCAGTAACACTAAGACTGAACTTCTGCCATTGTCTATGTTTAAGTGGATGTCGTTGAAAACCTTAACAAGAGCAGTTTCAGTGCTGTGGTGCTGTCGAAAGCCTGACTGGAAAACATCAAAGCAGTTATTTACGGCCAAGAAGTTGGTCAGCTGTTGGAAAACCGCTTTTTCAATTATTTTACTTAAAAATGGGAGGTTTGATATTGGCCTATAATTTTTCATCGTTGCGGAGTCTAAACTAGCCTTCTTTAGGAGCGGTTTAATAACTGCAGTTTTTAGGGCTTGTGGGAAGACACCTGAGAGAAGGGATGTGTTTACAATATGTAAGAGATCAGTGGTCATGCAGTTTGAAATATTTTTGAAAAAGTGTGTTGGTAGAATATCCAAGCAGCAGGAGGATGACTTCAGATGTTGTATAATGTCTTCTAGGCTTCTACGGTCGATTGAATGAAATTGTGTCATGATATTTGAATGGATGTTATTCAGAGATCGGGACAACACATATCCTGTGGTTGGTGTGGAGGCACTGACTGCTTGTCTAATTTTCTGAATTTTGTCAGTAAAAAAGGAGGCAAATTGATTGCATGCCCAGGTGGATTGGAGCTCAGCAGCTACCGACACTGGAGGGTTTGTTAGCCTGTCGACGGTAGCAAATAAGGCGCGTGTATTGTTCTTGTTTTTGGTTATGATGTCAGAGAAGAATGACTGCCTTGCATTTCTAAGTTCCAAATTATAATTGCGAAGTCTCTCTTTATAGATGTCACAGTGAACCTGGAGATTATTTTTTCGCCACCTGCGCTCAGCTTTCCGACACTCTCGTTTCTCTATTTTGACCAGCGTAGCATTTCTCCAAGGAAATCTTTGCTTACCCGAGACAACCTTCACTTTAGTGGGTGCAATGGCATCAATAATATTTTTAACTTTAAAATTGAAGCCATCTACAAGCTCATTGACTGAGAGGCAAGAGAGGGCTGGTGTGGAGGAGAACTTCTGAATAAATAGTTCACTGGTGTTTTCAGAGATGTAACGCTTTGTCACAACCTTGGTTTGGACATTTGTGTGCAAGGAGATTGCACTCTCAAAGAAAACACAGAAATGATCAGAGAGTGCAACATCAGTCACAGCAACCTTGGAAATGTTTACACCTTTGGTGATGATTAGGTCCAGAGTGTGCCCCTTGTTGTGGGTGGGTCCTGTCACATGCTGAGTCAGATCATAGTTATCAAGGACACCACATAGTTCTATATAATCTCTGTCCTGGGGATTATCAACATGGATATTAAAATCACCAACAATAACAACACAGTCAAAATCAATACAGATTACAGACAGCAGTTCAGTAAACTCATCAAAGAAGGTTGCACAGTATTTAGGTGGTCTGTAAATGTTTAGGAATAAAGCTTGAGTGGAATTCAGAGCCACATATTCAAAAGAACCAAAATGACCAAAGGACATCTGCTTGCATTGAAGAGAATCATTAAATAAAATAGCAACTCCACCTCCTTTCTTATGCGCTCTTGTTTCGCTCATGAAACTGAAGTTGGGAGGTGTTGATTCAATAAGAACAGCTGCACTGTTATCTTGATTTAACCAAGTTTCAGTTAAAAGTTAAAAGGTTAGAGAAAAGAGAGGCAGGACTGAAGAGAGAAAGAAGGAGATGGAGAGGTTTATTTAGATGGAAGGAAAGAGAGGTGAATAGTGAATTATTCCTGTGTTCCTCCAGCGTTTGTCTCAGTCCAAACACATCACACATTCCTGTTACAACACATCACTGCTACAAACCCAAAAGAAGCACAGATCTGACCTGTATGTCTTTGGACAATGGCAAATATTAAGAGCGTTGGGATGAAACACATGTAAATTGTTTATGGATATTTCACTTTAGGGTTTGGTGACGGCATTTTCCACATTATGAATACACACATCCTAAATAACTACATTTTTACCAGTATTTAACATGTGGTTTAGGTGTACATAATCAGCATCTAATGCATACAAATTTGCAGGGGGAATAAAATAAGAGAAAGCTATGTGAATGTCACAAAAACGTCCACCGAGTAGATGGGAGATAAATCCAATTTCTATTTGTGACATTTCAAAATTGGCTTGACATTTAGATGAACTGTGTTTAAAAAAAAAAAATTTAAATATTTTTTATTGAAAGACCCGAGACAATATTAAGACAATATATAGACATAACAACAAGAGGATGACAAGAACAGTGGGATAAAAGCCAGCAAATACCATATAGTCAGTGTGTGTGTATGTGTGCATGTGAGAATGTCCTTGAGCCTTTTCAGATGGAGGAAAAACAAAATATATATATAATAATAATAATTTAAAAAACCAAACCAAAAAAAAAAAAAAATGAAAAAATGAAAAACAGGTAAGTATGTGTGCATATGGATGTTCATGTATGCATGTACGTGGGTTTCAATTGGTTGTCCGGCAAGAAAAACAAAACAGAAATCAACAATAGTAAAAAAATACACACAAAAAAAAAAAATATATATATATACACCGGTATATATACTATACATATTTCAATATTAATAGAATGGGTGGTGTCACGTTTGCAGAAACATAGTAAGGGATGACCAGGTGGAATGGTGTTCTGTTGTATTGTATATGATGGATGAGGTTAGATTTTCCATTGAAATATATTCTATCATTAAGTTTCTCCAGTGTGCGATGTGTGTATTATTCCTTGATTTCCAGTTCATGAGGATAGTTTTCTTGGCGATAGTTAGGGCCACAAGGAGTAATTTGCGGTTTGTTTTACTCAGATGTATTGTTGAGATGTCTCCTAGTAAGCACAGTGAAGGGGATAAAGGGACGAGGCAGCCCAGGAAGACAGACAGTGACTCAGTTATTTCTTCCCAAAAGTGATTAACTGGTGTGCAGTGCCAGGTGGCGTGAACATAGCTATCCGGGCTGTTTTGAGTGCAATGTGGACAGATATCTGACGTGAATCCCATTTGAAACATTTATTGCCCGGTGTAATGAATTCTGTGAAGTATTTTATACTGTATTAGTTGTAAATTGGCATTTTTAGTCATGAAGCAGATGTTATTGCAGATTTGGTTCCAGAAATCAGCATCAGGAGTGATGGATAGGTCTGATTCCCATTTTCTTGATGGTATGGATGATGTTTTGTCAGACTGTGATATTACTCTACATATTTTTGAGATTAACTTTTTTGAAGGGGGGATATTAATTAATTCTGAGGTTGAGGGGGGTAATTCTAGGTTAGTGGCCTCCATGTTAAGTTTGGATTGAACGGATGATTTGAGTTGCAGATATTCCAAAAATTGATTGCTCCTGATGCCGTACTTCTGAACCAAGTGAGGGAATGAAACCATGGTGTTATTATTGAAGATGTGTTTCAGATGAGTGATGCCTTTAGCGGACCATGTGTGGAGATTTAGAGGTGTCTTGTGACTTAGAAAATCAGGATTGTTCCATATGGGAGTAAAATTTGAAGGTTCAAAAGTGATGTTAGTGATTTTGTGGAATTTCCACCAGGCTGTCAGAGTTTCTGCTATTGTTAGTATATTGGAACAAGGATGGCGTTTGATAGATTGGCCTAAAAATGGTAAGTCAGAAATCTGAATGTCCTTACAAACTCTGTTCTATATCTAACCATGTGTTGTCTGATTGGCTGGGGTGGATCCATTTATGAATGTACTGAAGTTTATTTGCTAGAGAGTAGTGAAAAAAATGTGGAGCTTCAAGTCCTCCTTGTGTTTTTGGTTTTTGTAGAGTGGCCAGTTTAATTCTTGGTGTTTTATTTTTCCAGTAGAATTGAGTAATGATTGAGTCAAGCGACTTGAACCAGGAGTGGGTGGGTTGAGATGGTATCATTGTGAATAGGTAATTTATTTTAGGAAGTATTGCCATTTTAACTGTAGCTATTCTGCCCATGAGTGATAATGGTAGATTCATCCAGCGGAGGAGGTCGTCATTTGTTGTTTTAAGTAATGGAGTGAAGTTGAGTGTGAACAGCTCTGACAGCCTGGGGGAAATATGTATTCCCAAATACGTGATAGCACCTGTGCAGAAAGGGATAGGTGGTGTATGGGCTGCCCCATCCCAACTGTTACTATCTAATGGAAGGATGGATGATTTAGTCCAGTTAATGGAGTAGTCGGAGATATTAGAGAATGCTTCCATGACTGTAATAGTTTCCTGTAGTGATGAGTA
Organism: Melanostigma gelatinosum; assembly: GCF_949748355.1. Classification (NCBI taxonomy): domain Eukaryota; kingdom Metazoa; phylum Chordata; class Actinopteri; order Perciformes; family Zoarcidae; genus Melanostigma; species Melanostigma gelatinosum. Next base: position 6,506,250 of record NC_136643.1, on the reverse strand, counting down.
GGGGTTTTGTAGGAAGAGCAATATATCATCTGCATAGAGACTGATCTTGTGATGGGTGTTGAGTGTTTGAATTCCTTTTATGTAGATGTTCTGCTGAAGAGCTGCAGCTAACGGTTCAATGAAAATGATGAAAAGTGAGGGAGAGAGTGGGCATCCTTGCCTAGTCCCCCTGTGCAGTGTGAAGCTTTGTGAGGTTTGTCCATTAGTGATGACAGTGGCTGACGGTGAAGTATATAGAATTTTAACCCAGTTAATAAATGATTCCCCAAAGCCAAATCTTTGTAATGTGCTTGTGAGAAATGTCCAGTTTACTCTGTCGAAGGCTTTTTCTGCATCCAAGGAGGCTATGATGGTACCAGTTTGTTGTAATGATGAGTAATTGATTCAATTAAACAGTCTGCGTGTGTTAGTGGATGAATGTCTACCTTTGATAAAGCCGGTTTGATCTGGATGAATTATGGATGGGGTGACTTTGTCTAATCTGTGAGTTAATGCCTTAGCGATGATTTTAATATCTACATTGAGAAGAGAAATGGGACGGTAACTAGAAGGAAGAGTTGGATCTTTGTTTGGTTTGAGGAGGAGTGATATACTGGCTGTGTTCATGTTGGCTGGAAATTGCAAATTTTGTTTTATTTCAGTTATCATTTTGTTAAAGAGTGGAGCTAGAATGAACCAGAAGTGTTTATAGAACTCAGCTGGGAAGCCATCGGGACCTGGTGCTTTGTTATTGGGCATAAGATTGAGAGCAGTAAAAAGTTTGTCCTGTGTTAATGGTGAGTCAAGTATGTTGATTTGTTCTTTGTTAAGCTGTGGTAAATCAATGCTGTTGAGAAATGAATTGATGTCTTCTTGATTTGGGTTATTTTTAGATGAATATAGATTGGCATAAAAACTTCTGAAGATTTTATTTTATTTTTTTATTGTCACGAAACTTGTGTAATTAGGTAACGTCACTCCCATAGTTATTTTAACCCAAACCACGATCTTCTCCTTAACCTAACTAAGTATTTCGAGATGAACTATGTTAATTAAAATCTATTCATTCTTACTAAATATGCTGAACACAAAAGTGTTTTCTTTGGATAGTCTGGGCCAACAAAATCCATTCATCATCCATCAAACCTCCCACCAATAACATAGAACAACATATAATGGATTTAGAGTAAATTTTTAAGAAACTCACAATCAAAACTGCTGTAAAGATGTACAGTATCTACTCCCAGTTATTGGGAGCTTTAAAGTAAAGGTATGTTCATGCAACAGATAGCACAACTCATTGATCTTCAGTTCTGAGCTCAGGATGTATGCAAATCCGAATACGTTATTTGGATTCGGGAAAGCATAAATAATGTGATTGAAACACACAAAATTGCATGTTGAAAAAACGCTATGGTTGACATATCTGTACGTATTTGAAGAAAGGTAACTACGTTTCTTCAAATCAAATTGATTAACATTATTGTGGCTAGCCACAAGACAGATGTAACAGGACTTCCGGTATAAAGAGGGCCCACTTCAGGTCTGCTATCTAAATACAGCATATACCACCAATACATTTAGGTGGTTGAACAGATACAGATAATGACGTCTCCGTACAATTCTGAGAACCGTGATGCCAACTTGTGATGACACTGTCTGATCCTCTTTCCTCCTTCAAGATTAGATTGTGTTTCAGATGGAGAATAAACTAATTCAAGTCCATATCCACAGTTGCAGTTTTTAAAGCAACCTGAAATCACAAATTAGATGAAAACAAAACACAAGCACAGTCGAAAACATGACTTGCATTTACAGATCATTGGAAATGTAAAAATTAGCTTTTTCTCGAACAGAAAATGACAGTCAGGTAATAAGAATGAAATGGCAAGATGAGAGACAGAAGCTTAACTCAGACTGCAAAAACCTCAAAATCACAAAGAGAGCACCTTGGGAAAGAGAAAAATAGTGAGAGAAAGAATGTAGAGAACAAAAGAAAGAACGAACGAAAGAAAAGCTATGTAGAGTGCTCCTGAAAAGTTGTCAAACAAGATCTAGATTGATTTGTATTTTCCTGACCAGGACGTTTCTGGCTGCTCTGAACAGACATGAAAGATGGTGAAACTGCTGTCTGAATGCTTTTACTGAAACCTACGACAAGATCTTCTCACTGGAAGACAGAGAAACAGATCAAGCAACTGCAGAGAAGATCACGCAGGGAAAGCAAATTCCTCTTTATATCTGAATGATTTTAATGTGAAGGCATTTCATACTAGCATGCACTACTGGACTACTGGAAAGTTGATAAGACATCTACCGTACCAATAACATTTAACATATTAATAGAGTCATTAAAAAGCTCTGACACCGAATCAAAGTTCTTAAAGGAAAGTATTTCAAAAGGAAAACTGACACAGAATCAGGATTATTAAATCAAAGCAATTTAAAAAGGAAATGTACTCACTACACTACTGTTGAACAACGATTATATGTAATCTTGATATCTGATAAACTCTGACTTTAAAACCAAATTTAGTTACGTTTTTATGTTTTTCGACCTCCAAATCACCAAATGAAGGCTTACTGACATTTATTCTGTATGATTATGTTGCATTTTTGGGACTTTGTTCCCTTTATTTGTGTACAGCCAAAGATAGACAAGAGGAGAGAGAGGGGACGACACGCAACAAATGGCCAAGGCTGGACCCCAAAACGGGCCGCTGTGGTGAGGACTCAGCCTTAGTACATATGGCTCCGCTCTACCAGGTAAGCTACCAGGTTACCCCAATGTTGAAGGGTGGAGATGATCCTAGCTGACAATGGGTGGACGCAGGGTTCATCCTGGACTAGTGGTGCAACGGATCGTGCTCGGTATCTGCGAGGTGACAGTGCTAGCCACAGCACCAGTATGCCAGCAAGACGGAATGCAGCGGGTCCTACACCCAGAGAGGTGAGTTGAGCAACGCTTTCCCTAGGCTGTTTTAATAGGGGGGCGGAAAGCCCAGATGGGAAACTCTGGGGATCAAGATTGATTGATTAGACATCTACCATACAGATAATATTGGACAGATATCGTCTTTGATGTCATGGAATGGGAGAGAGAGTGGACGACACTAATCAAAGATGGGCTCAGTTCCGATGTTCAGCACAACTCTTTTTTCCCCCAGTCTAGGAAGCATTTAGTCATTAGAATCAAGAGAACAGAACTTGTTTCTACCCATTAACGATGCTGTGCATGTGCTAGCACTAATTAGCCTCCCTTACCTTGGATAAGAGCTGCAGAGAAGGGAGAGCATCACATTTTAATGAGCCTCTTGTAGCCCCTCAGAATATTTGCTTTGTTTTAAGTGCTGTATCGAATTCTCGCTCTCTCGCACAAACACGATCGGTGCATTCAGAAAAAATAGGCAAGTTAGTTGATACCAGTGATATTAGGTCAAGGGACAACATCATGTCCACTTTTGACTGAGAGCCACTTGTAAGATGCAGAAACAGTTTTGGGGTAACATGCCCCCTCAGTGTTTTGGGAATCACAATAAAAACTAGAAAATGCATTTCCTGCTGAAAATGCGTTGGAATGCTGAAAGCTGAAATGAATCTCAAAAACATTGCTGAAAATAGATATCCAATTTAAAAAAAATTGCAAAAATCTGAATAATTCAAAAAGTTGAAAGATTACAAATATGAAGTTATGTCACCCCTCTCCTGAAAGAGCTGAACATTTTGATATTTGAACGGTTTCTGTAGCTTAAAAGAATTCCAGCAGTAGTGATATTTGTTGTAGTAGTAGTAGAAGTATTATTCGCAGTATAAGTATGAGTAGCATTTGAATAAGTACTAGTTGTAGCAGTAGTGATATTTGTAGTAGCAGTAGTAGTAGAAGTTGTCGTCGAAGTATTTGTAATTAGAAGAAGTAGTAGAAATAGTAGTATCAGCAGTCGTACTAATAGCTGTAGTAGTATTAGTACTGGTTATTAGTACTGGTAGTAGCAGGAATAGCAGTATTAGCAGTTGTGGTATCAGTAATAATAGTAGTGGTAATAATAGCAGTAGTGGTAGTAATAATATTTATGGTAGCAGTAATAGCAGTGGCAGTAGTAGTAATAGTAGCAACAGCAAAAGTTGTAGTAGTAGTGGTAATACTAGAAATATTAGCCTAGTCTAGGGAAAAGACCTCTAAAGATCCCTAAGACCTGAATGACTGTATGAGAGACACAGAGAGATAGAGGGAGAGGAGTGTATGTGCGCGTGTGTTTATAAACATCACTAATTGGCTCAATCGCGAACACCTGTGTGCCTGAAGCCATTTGAAAATATTCTCCATAGAGATCCCATTGAAAATAAAAAGCTTAATAATTCAAAAAGTTTAAAGGTTAGAAATATGAATTGTCATAGCAGACCTCTGGTGAAAGATCTGAAGATTTTAATAGTTCAATCAGGAGAGACTTGTTTCATAAGTTTAACAATGATTTATTATACAAGCGTCAAATATGAAAAAGTGCAAAGTCTTTGGCGATTGGACTCCATCCTGAAGTACTATCACCGAGGGTAGGGATACTGAGGTCCAACAGGCCTAATCCCCCCTTGGAGTCCAGACACTGGTGGTGGTGATGACAGGAGTCGTTGCTATCTGATGATGACTCAGGAGCACGACTGTGATGCTGACTGGAGGCGACTGGGGTGGAGGAGGGTTGCATCTGCTTAGCTGAAATGACACCTGACAGCAGCAGAGCGGAGAACACTATTTAAAGATTGACAGCAACGATATGATTGGCTTGAGGACCCGGTGTGCCGAATCTGGTTGGTTACTTAAAAGTGCACGCCCCCAATCAGCTGATAGAGTACTTACAAGGAGATTAACAGCATTCCAACAATAAAGAAACAGGATAACAATAGTTGGAATGCTTAACAGCATTCCAACAAATATTCTCCATAGAGATCCCATTCAAAAAAAAGTTGCTAAAAGCTTAATAATTCAAAAAGTTTAAAGGTTAGAAATAGAAAAAGTCATAGCAGAGATGAGCTGAATATTTTGATAGTTGAACGGTTTCTGTAGCTTAAAAAATTAAGAAGAAGAAGCGTTGCGACGAAACGGGGGACGGAAGAAATAGTGGAATGAAGAAACAGGATCACAATAGTTGGAATGCTTAACAGCATTCCAACAAGTGATGCCACACTCACACAGTCCATACAATTCTATAATCCAGGTTTTTTAATCAATATTTGCGAGATTAACGGGTTTCACTCACTGCACATAGGACATATAGAACTTTCATGAACTATGGACTGTGTGTGGATTCATAGCCACTAATATTTGTGATTTTTCGCCCCTGACTATATTATGGTGCAGTTCCCAGCACTTCAGCAAGCTCTCATACAGCGTTCGTAGCTAGGAAAAGTGATTGCACTGTCCACGTTGTCATTAACAAAGAAGTATAAAGGCTGCAAAAATATGCACAGTGCCAATGGGAGAGGGGGTTGGGTCAAACAAGCACCGGTATTTCTTGTATTTCCTTCGCTGTTCATGCAAAACAAAAAGTCGACATTGATTTATTGTCAAGAAACTTGTGTAATTAGGTAACACCACTCCCATAGTTATTTTAACCAAAACCACGATCTTCTCCTTAACCTAACTAAGTATTTCGAGATCTTTTCCGAAACATAACTAAGTAGTTCACGATCTTTACCGTTTATGTGGAATATATGTTTAGCATTTACTGAGCATATGAGTGGATAAATGAGACTTGGATTATGCTGCACAAGTTGTGCGAGAGTATACGGATTTAGTTTTGTTGTTGTTAAACGTGGCCCCCATTCAGTTCATAACTTCTTTTCTATGTTTTTTGTTTCTATCACTGAGGAGGCATGCAAGAAAATCAAAGTTATCCTCAAAAATTACAGCTAAAATGGAGTAAATAATTGTCGGTGAAGTATTGCTTTGAAGCTTCATCACAGACATCAGTGATACACTGAAATGCTATTCAGTCAGAGACACCTCAAGCCACAACGATTAAAGGCTTCAGTTCTCAAAGAATCCAAGCAGCGACGAGGATGTCAGCTGGAAATCCAAAAACTAATGCATGTTGATGCCCCAAAATGGGCAAAGGATGTCAAACTTCAGAATGAACAAATGGCAAACGGTCAGCATTCAGGGTATTACTTCCATTATCGCATAATCTATTAAAAATAATTTCTTCATCATTAAAGTCTTACTAGATTGTGAAAATTGCTGTTGGCTGTCCTGCTGATTAGGTTTTTGATTAATTTGTGTTAATTCAATTTTTTCCTTTTTTTTGCTACGTTACGTAATACAAATCAGGAAATACCTCTTCATTTATGATGAGGTTGTTTATGGCAGCCTAAATTGAATGAAAATAAAGGTAATATTTTTGACCTTTAACAGTTTTTCCCCCAGTCACATTTCTGATCATTAGAATTCTAATTTGAATCAGAATCGATAAAATCTCAAAGATACCCAACCCTGGAATGATGGCATCTGGCGGGGTTTGAGTTAATTCATTCTAACCCTGTTATGACACTTGCACTGGTATCGACCAAAAGACTGGTTACTTCAAACCGTCTCTAGAAGAAGTTGATCAAAAACATTTTCATTTTCCATGTGAGGCCTCTGCTGTCAAGTGTTTGATGAGTATCTGATAAACCTTCATACTGACCAGCACACACTTCAGCCAGACAATGTGTCTGCCTCCTGGGCCACTAATGGACACAGAGAGCAGCAGAGATCAATACACACTGACACACACAGCTGCCTGAGAGAGGAAGTGGTCTAACTGGAAGGGATTAATGGACCTTGCTGGTGCCTTTATTTTGTGTTGCAAATTGTGTCCTAAGTTAAAGAGGGAAATTAGGCGTTGGTATGTGTGCGTGTGTGTGTGTGCATGCTTGTTAACATAGTGTACATATTTTCAGGGTTGTTAATGTTATGTGTTCCCTTTCTTCAACAGCAGCTGAACGTATGTTAAAATTAAAGTCCGAGTGAGACTGAAGTGAGAGCTTCTTTGTGTTCTGTACTGTGACGTATTCCCCAGTGAAGCAGAATATTTGAGCAGTGGACAGTTACAAGAGGGATTCAAATCAAATCCTTTGCATTTGATTGGACTGCTTATTAGTGGGCGGAGCTACAGAGGATCGTGAATCCACACACCTTTCTTGTCGTTAAAAGTTGCAGATCGATTGATGGATGGATGGATGCCAAAATATTATTGGTTTAAATTGGTTGGTACTAGTTTACATAAGCACACATAGTATTCTGTTTTACAGGAAGAAAAGATTATGTTAAAAAACGAATAAATTTACTTTTGGACATTTTTTGTATGTACTGTTAAATAGCTGCATAATATTACCTGACAGGGTTTGTGCCATGGGCAACTAGCCGACTAGACATCTGTGAGATCATGAAAATACCTTTGAAGATTCGTTCTATCTATCGTTTGTGTAGAAAAGAGTGCTGCAGTCACAAATGTTGAGCCTAGCTTAGCACAAAGGAAAAAACAAATGTTCAGGCTTAAAATAACGTAAAACATAAATAACTTAACAGGAAACACGTAAGTTCAAAATAACTTAACATTTCAGGACTCAAACACCAGGAGAAAATTGAATGACATTGCTTTAAAATGCAGCTGGCCTCCATAAAACAGCACAAAAGTGACAATCACCAACACAAACCATCATGTTGTGAACAGACACCTTACAAACTAACATCAATAAATATTAACATTTGCATTTTGGAACATTTTTTTAAATTTTATATATTTATTCATTTGTTTTGAATATTTTATTTTTCCAAGTATTTTAAGAATGCAAGAGAGCATACAGAACACAGTACATTAAACATTACAAAAAATTACATAACAAGTTAAGAAAGAAAAAACAAACAAAACAAAAAAACACAAATAGATGAAATAAAATTAAGTAAAAAAAAAAAAGGTTGGTACATAACGTAACACAGCACAAAGAGACTGCAATGACACAGTGTATATTGTAAATCAGAGCTAAATAGTTACAGTCCTATGGTACTGTTTGTGTTGTACCCATGTACTCCAAATAAGGCTGCCAGATTTTCAAAAATAAATGATATCTCTTTCTGAGACTACATGTAATCTTTTCAAGAGGAATACAACTGTTCATTTCCGCAGACCATTTGTCGGTGAGAGTGGGGGAATCAGACTTCCACATCATTGTGATACATTTCCTAGCCACACATAAAGCAATTTCTGCAAGTTTAATTTGAAGCTGCGTTAAAGACCTGTTGAGAGTTGTGAAGTTTCCCAGTAAACATAGCTCAGGATCTAATGGAAAAGTAACCCCTGTGATCTTAGTTATTGTATTACAAAAGTCAGACCAAAAGGACCTCACCTTTGTGCAAAGCCAGGTACAATGTAGGAAGGAGCCGACCTCTATACCACATCTGCAACACATTTATGACAATTCAGGTTTGGATTTATGTAGCTTCTGTGGGGTGACGTACAGCTGATGAAGAAAGTTATAATGAACAAGTCTGTACTGGGAATTAACCGTTGCTGACAAACTGTTCTGGCACAAATCTGACCAGAGTTCTTCATCAATTGTTATTGTTATCTGATTCCCATCTCATCCTGGATCTGTGTAATCCTGGTTTTGGGCCCTCATTCAGCAACAGAGTACATTTTAGAAATAAATTTGTCCACATTTCCCTGGTGAAGCAATTTTTCCACGTTAGTTAACACAGGTAGAGTCATTCCAGGGCCCAGGTTGGTTCTCAAAAAGGATCTTAACTGGAGGTAACAAAAGGATGTTCTACTGGGCAAATCATACTTTCTCTTCAGTTCTTCAAAAGGCATGAGGAGTCCTTCATCAAAGCAATCTTCGAGATGCTGGATTCCTCTGTCATGCCAAGTCTCCAGAATCTAAAAAAGCAAACTTAACACAATACTCAGTCCAGCACTTCATGATGGTGGGCCTCGGCTACACATGTCAGTAAGTGCCCTTTCGCTGAGCTGGTTGAAATTCTGAAACTGGATACAGTGCAGCCAAACACGATAGGATGAAAAATATAGCATAAACTGACATATGTAGGTTATTATTCAAAATGCACTGTTTACTTCGCCTATATCTTCCCAATACTGTGGGTGGCAGAAACAGAGAGCACTCTGACAGCAGGATCAGCCCCTTGGAGAGTTCTGTGGAGCTCAGTCCAGACCGTTGTTCTACTATAATGGATAAAGTTGGCGGTTGGTGGGTATTAAAAAATCTGGTGGACGGGGTATTAAAAAACCTTGACCTGTGCATCAATACTACACACTCTGCTCCACTGGTTTAAAATATGTTATTTGCTTGTTTATTGGGCATAAATCTTGAGTTTACGCATGTATTGTGAGAGAAATAGATTTAAAAAGTGCAAATAGTTGGCTGCATAGATTAAAATGGGAGCAAGTACAAAATCACTTCTAGCAACCTTCAATCAAGGCGAATCATTGCCGAATGGCAATAATGGAACTACCTTTTACCGTGTTGCAACATAGGGGCAAGATCTGCAGCGATATAGTGTAAGGCGTTGTAAAACAAACATTCAAATTCAAAAACAAGCGGCGATGAATGCAGGCAACTGGCTTGAAATCACCAGGGCTGGTTCAGAGTAGTGAACGAGGATTCAGCAGGCAGTTCATGGCAATATAGCCAATAAAAGTGTGAGCGGCTGCAACCACGAGAGTGGTGCAGCCTCAACAATGCAGTTTGCTGCAGCATAATGTGAGATTAGTCGTGGAAGGACACAGAGGTGCACAGTCACTCACAGACACACACGCGACTGATGATCTTCCTGGCGTAGATATTAAGCGGGGATGAACTTCATCACTTCCTTCTCTATACATCTTGCAAAGAGGTGAACTACTGTAACTCTTAAACAACAGTGACAGCAACTATATTACACTATTATACTGTGTAAAGTGTATTGTGTGATGTATTTGCTCACGCTTTCTACTGTCCTTTCAGTTTTATCAATCATGCAAACTTTACATCGCTGCTGAACTTCTAGAGACATAAAAACTTGTCTTGGACGTGTAATCAATCAATTCAAAAAAAAGAAGAGAAACTCTGAGATTACCTTTTTAATAGCTAGAAATTAGTTTGTGTTGGCCTGGTTTACACAGGAGTTCAATTACAGCGTATAGATCTACTTTCAGCTAATGTTTTCTGAAGACAACCACAGCGGCGAACTTAATGAGCAGCTCGCTAGAACAAATTTGGACTAAATTGAATTAGACCCCGTGCTGATGCCCGCCCATGTCGAGTATCCTGCAGACGTGGTCGTTTGTCAGTGCCACAGAAGTGACGGTGCTAACGTGACACAAAAACAGAATCTCGCCGTGTAACGAGCTCGGGACCTGGTTATGAAATGCACAATGTAATTACAAGTCATTTTAAGACTCATAACAATTTTTGTTAGGTATCATCAGCCACACAAAGCAGCAGCCACTTCACCGATGGACTCGAAACTGCTCCAATTTGTCACTGTCACACACACACACACAGTAATGCACACACATACAAATAAACACCAATGCAATCAACTGCACAACAACACAAAGTGTCTGTGCACAAAATAAATTGTGGGCAAAGAACTCAGCATTGTCTTGGTTTCACATGGGACACGAATCACGGTCTCCTGGGTGCAAGTCCTGTATTTGTCCTCCTCTATCACCTGCTCCATGCAGGCTTTCTTGCTATTTAATATATATTAGTTGTTCTGGCCGTGTAATAATGACATGAATGGGTTTACATTGGAGTTAGCTGAAAGCCTGGTGCGTCTCATACGGACACTAAACGGTGCCCTGGAGCATGGTTAGACACAGAGTGGAGCACTGACCTCGCCGCGCTACTTGAGTGAGAACGAGTTGCCAAAACACACGATGATAAGGAATACTGCTTAATCTTTTCTTCCTTATCTTATTTTGGGAAATAAATTAAGACATGGGACAGACTGTCTGGTTATATTTAAGCTGGTGAATCTTGTTGAGGCTAAAATCTCCTCACAATGAAAATGGAGCAGGCTAGCACACGTGGAATGATAGCTTTTCAGACACACGGCGCTAAAAACATTACCGAAACTGATTTACAATTATAAGGAATTTAATTCCACTGATGCAAGCACGATCACAGTTACACATTGGAGTATATACTCCTATGAAATATTAAAACAATAAAACCCCATTTGCAAAAACCTCACTCGGCTCCTCAGGTGAAAAACACGTCTGTCCTCCGAGGGCCATCACAGAGAGAGAGGACAAAAAGACTTTAAATTAAACCTCCCACCCCTGTTCGACACACCTCCTCTTCCATTTATCTCGATTCCTATTGGCTAACTTCCAGGAGTGTATTCGGCTGTCTGCCCGAGTCTACTAACACATTCAATGACTGTCAGTTACATTTTAACCCCTTCTATAATAATCCTTCAGTATGAAAGTTAAACTTCTGCAACTTGGCAGAAGCTTCATGTTTTTTAGCTACTATTCCTACATCACTTTATGTTTATCTTAATTATGCATTCCCAAAACCCTTATGATTATGACTAATTATGAATTATTAATTATGAATTATTAAACACTTTTATTATATCTACTAACTACAGTTTTTTGCTCAAATTTCTTACAATTCCCCCCTAACTCACAGTTCACTGTGAGTTAGCTACTCAAATGTAGTTATTTACTCAACTGTAGTTATTTACTCAATGTCCCTGGAGACCTCCCCCCTACTCAAACCAGGGAGAGGCTCCCTATCTATCTAAACAGAGGCAAACAATTCATGCATACAGATATCATTTCAAGTATTCCTGTTCAGTTCGTTTCACAATCGAGTGCGTTGAAAATCACTGCCTTCCACGACTTGGGGCTGGCAGGATCATGATACAGCCGGATGTTTTAGAAGTCCATCTGGGCCTTATCAGGTCCTTCAGGATCTCCGAGAGGATGGTCAGGAACCGCTTGTGAAGTTCTGCTATGGCACCGCTGGTGGCCTCATCTAGACTGTGGCCATCAGAAGCTCCAATTCTCCCTCATCCTCGTCACATAACTGGTTGCCTGGACTGGTGTCTGGCTCATCGGTGAAGCAATAAACCCCTGTAGAGGTCCACGGATGCAAGGGAACCCCCATCCACAGACAACTAGGCGGCCTATGAAGACAGCACACAGAATAATTACGATTGCCAAAAATGTATGTTTCCACTGGCCAAACATACTTCCCAACCAGTCGGTGAATGGATTCGTGACACCAGAGTTGTCTGCTAGCTCTTGGCTGAGTGCTGTCAGTCCCTCCAGAGCCCTGGTCACCGATCCATCAGGAGCTGTGTTATTTGGAATGAAAGTACAGCACGCTGACCCAAACATCTGGCACACGCCACTCTTCTCTGCTAAATCATATCTAATGCCATTCTGTTCTGCAAGGTCATAAAACTAGTCTTCGCCAGCTGTGCATGCAGTCCTGATATGGCGTCACTGGTGAAGTTTACAAAACGCTGTTGGTTATAGTAAATGTAGTTGATCCAATCGACATTTTTATTAATCATCACCCTCTGAGAGAAAACAGATTCTAAATCTGCTGCTATTTGATTTCTGGCTTGAAAGTCATTAGACACCCCCCTTGGCAGTCTTATGACATCTTATGTACACTTGGTCATCAAAGGCTCCCTTCGGGCCACCGGCATCTCTTTTGGATCTTCTGTTAGCATGTGGGCGTGGAGAGATGAGTTCTCTATAAGTTGCATCAGTGACGGGCAAGATATAGAATGACAATATAAGTTGCACCAACGCACATCTACCTGTCCAATCTTTAGACAGGATTGGATATATGGTTCTTCCTCCACACCACCACCATAAATCAGCTCTAGGTGCTGTCTGTCTTAACACACTGTTATATAGATAGTCGCTAGCATTGTGACTGTTGCTACAATTTGCAATAATTTGCAATAATACTACCTACATTGGGCCCTTAGCTGTATCTGAGACTGTACAATCAAATGGACCCTCTGTAACCTTGAACAGAGGTGGGGTATTATATTCTACAGGTGGGTAATCCCAGTGTAGCCCCTGACAAGTGTGATGGAGGGGCAAAGTGTCATCAGTAAACAGAGTTAAAATACAACTAAATTCAGGACTTATGAGTCTGAATCTTGAAGGAACTGGTGTTGCTAGGGGTTGCTAGGTCCTGAACACACAATACAATCTGTACTACTGACTTGAAGCCGTATATTGTACCCACCATAAATTCCCATCTGCCATTCCAGTTTCCACCCCTTACCTCATTCTCTGCGTCAGTCGTATGTCGAACCTGGTCTTTTTACAGGCTTAACAATAATCCTAATGAGCCCTTGTGGGGCAGGACTATCAGTAGTTGCCTTTCCCTGTACTACGTAAAGTCCTCAGTCAGTCAATTTAGGTAAGTCTTAAAGGATTACAGCTACCCACCCCCTTTGTACACATCACAGGCATAACATGATAACAGCTTCCCATACTTATGTGTGGCAGGCCCACACTGGTCAGTTATGATGCACAAGGTTTTGGTCATCCACCCGTAGGTGTGTTCATACTTGGGACAGGAAACTACTTCACAGAAGTCGAACTGGACCGTTGATGTTGTACCTTCTTTGAACATAAGAGTGAGAGTTACATTTTCATAGGTGAGTGTCGTCAGAGAAGCCTCTCTACGTGGTCTGAGATCGGTTTGATTAGCTACTGAGGCTAAATGTCGAATCCTGATGTAGTCATGCATGTGATCTGGTTCCTGTCTGTGGTTAATTCCACATACTAAGAGGGAAACTACTCAACTCAGGAATAAAATAATTACAGACTTCCATAACCCACTGACCCTAGTCTCCTACTGGACGCCCTCGCTTAAACTGTGGGGAAAACGTCATCTTCAGTACTGTCTAACCCCTCTATTGAGGTGTCTTTGGCTTCAAATTTTCCTGTTTGATGTTCAATCCTGTCTCTGCGAGTGTCTTACTCGTTACCTTCGCTGCTGCACAGTGAGTGAGGTGGTGCCAAGTCGCTCCCATTTTACCTTTTCTGCATGTGAGGTTGCCAATACTACCTCCCATGGACCTGTCCACCTTGGTTCACTCCACCTGCGCTAGTGGACTCTTATCCACACCAGACTGCCTGGTGACACGTCAGCCTGCTTCCTTTCGTCAGCTGCTGCTTCTGCGTTTGTCACCTGAGAAAACAAAACTCGGCTCATGTTAGTTAGAGCTCCCGTATATTTCTCAATTTCTAGAGTTAGCAAGTCTAGGCTAAGACCTATCACTGAGTTAGAGGACTTGGATTGTGCTGTATTTAAATTCAAAGTTGTGGTTTATCATGACGTTATTAATCTCAAAAATTGTGAGTAGCACCTTTACTGAAAACTATTCTAAATGTGGATCTACAAAAAATGTTTGACACCTTACCATATCCCCCCTTCACCTCGATATCTCTGCTGTAAGGGATCACATGGCAACCATCTATGTATCTTGGCTATACACTGAACCTCCCCATGGTCCTGGTGACAGCATGGGCATCTGTTGATGTCTCACGGGAGGAGGTCCAGATGGTCCTGGTCTTAGGTGCTGCTGATGTTGTGGTGGGAACGGAGCATGTTGTGGTGGTGCATTGGGCTGTCTTCCTCTTCTTTTATGTGGGCAATCTCTCTGCCAATGACCTTCTCTCCCGCATACGTAGCACTCTCCTTTACTTACAAGACCCCCATGCCCCCCTTTATCGTTACCTCTCCCTCTGTTGGATGCACCACTTCTGCATCGTGGTGGGGGCTGATTGTACACCACCGTGGAGGCTGGTACTGCTGGATTTTGTTGCTGCTGGGCTTCTGCTGCTCTCATCTGTTTCTTGGCCTGAAATTTTCTACTGATTTCTCTGTCGACCTCTGCTACTTGAAGTTTCAGCAGCAGCCGCGTCATTCTCTCTATGTCTTCCTGTCCTTTCGTCTTCTCAGTTAGATGTCGCTGGTTGTAGTGAGTTAGGTGTTTCCTCCACATGGCATCTTTCATGTTGCTCAAGCCTACTACTTCTCCCAGCGCTGTCCGTACCGGTGGAGGCAGGCCCTTTTGCACACTGTGTCGCCATACCACAGTGGTGGCTTCATTGCTATCATGTCTCCCCCCTGTGGCCCTCTGCCACTCTTCTTCAGCTCTCCTCAGATACTGATGGGTTTCTTCTTCTGGTTTTATCTTCAGTCCCGAAAGAGAGTTCATTTTTGTTTTTTTGGCCCAGATTCTCCGCATTGCTGACCAGAAAACTCCTCGAAAGTTGTCAAATGGGGTTTCATCCCCCCTGTTGGTCGTTCCTGTACTTACCTCCAAAATGTTCAATTTGGCTGTTCCTTCGGTGTGGATCATCATGGCACGGATGTCTCCCAATGCCAATTTATCAGCTGCTGTGAGTTTTTCAAAGACACGGATCCACGGATTGGCTCCACCTGCCAGCGGTGGCAACGCCTTTTCCAGTGCGTCCATGTCTCGATGTCCCCATGGCACAAACTCAGCTTGTCGGTTGGATTTTACCAGCTCTCCTACTTCCCTTCTCTGCCTCGTTAATGTAAACATTATGCAGCCTAGGAGTGTTCAAATGTGTGTATTGAATGTGCACGCTTGTCATCACATGAATCAAAGTCAACTCACCCTCTGTGCTGTATGGTGTGTGGCCGCTGACTCCAAAACTGGGATCCACTGCTTCACTTCCCAGATCTGGACCCACTCAACCAAGCACCTTGACTAAAACAAACACAAAACTGCCAAAAGTTCAGCAGTAAATGTTAGCATACGTCTGTAGTGTAAGAGAGGTCAACGATCTCTCAAATATGTTTGCGCCGTCCGTGTCAAAATTGATTCTTAGGAACGATGTAAAATAGTAAATGTACCAAAATTAGTCAATACTGGATATGTGAAGGAATCTCGAATCCAAAATTGAAGCTAGAATTCCGAAATCACACTCAACATCTAAATCAGAATCACAATCACAATCCAGTTCCAAATCAGAATTCGAAAGGTTTAAAATTGGAAGTAAAATGAAATTAAAAAACAATGAATAATGAATCAATTAAATATTAAATTCAACTTTAAAAATCAATAACTGTGTTCAAAGATATTCAATCAGAAATACCAATGCAAGTCAAACTGTTGAACTGCACTTACACTCTGGTCTGCACAATAATGAATCACAATTAAGTTCAAGAATTGAAGCACAACTGAAACCATTAATCTTTGTTAAAATGCTGAATTAAAACCAAAGTCAACGACTAAAGTTATAATGCTTAATTAAAACTAAGGTCAGGATATAAGCTCACAGCTCTTAGACAATGAATCTCTGAAAAATTCACAGATTCTAAACACTTATTTAAGATTATCTAGCAGTTACTCCTCCTGGCCGCTAGTTGGTTTTCTGGCGTTGTATCCTTCTTCTACGCTGTTTTGGCCGAACCGGAAGTTACCCTGAAACTGGCTGTTTCGGTAACGGATATGCTAACCGCTATGCTAACGAAAAAAACGGAGCTTCTAATAAAGCATACGCACACACAAGTATCACCAAAATCCCACACTTTAATTCCACTGGTACGCCCTCTGTCTCCTCTCACACTCTACTGGTTATTTTATTTTATAAGCACGTTTATTTTACATACAGAGTACCGCAACACCGGAGCTACACGTAGCTAGCGTTAGCTCCTCACAGCGCGGCTACAGATTATGCAATGTTATTCATCATTTTAAACGTATTTCCACGCTGCTAAAACACAGACTAGTCACACGTATTATTGGACTTATTGTCCGGTTTTATTACCTTAAATCCTCCGGTTAACAGGCTATTAGCTCCTCCAGACCTGAGTTCATCGTTACGTTTGATCACGAGTTATACACTGCCAGCGTCACACCACTCTCCTCAGTCTGTCTAGTTTCCCCAAAAGCCCATTATTCTACGTCTTCTGAATCATCCACACGATCCTCTATTTATAATGCACGGCCAAAGCAAGCAAGAGTGTCTTCCAGGATTGGTGTTTAGCCGCAGCCTCAGAAGCTAACTCCCGCTAGCCTAGCTTCTCTAAACAGCGTATGCTCAAGGCCCGAAAATTCATGGACGAGACCCGCAAAGGGTTGCACGCCTAAGCCGGAATGCCACAATATTTCAGTCCGCCAAGCTACATACCTGCTTTTTTAACTAGTTGTCAACAAAAACCCAACGATGCACTCACCGAGCCAGAGTTTCTCCGTATGTGCAACATTAGTCCGCTTTAGCTAACAGCTGTTTGATACCAATGTGATGATTTAATTACAGCGCTGTCTGCCTTTAATTTATTCTTAGGATCCTTATACCTTGGACTAGTCCCTTAGTTCACCATACTTCAGACAGTAAATCATACTTACCTCAGTGGAATGCGGCCTCCCTCGTGGAACGTCCCCACCGGCCACACAGAGCTAGCCGTTAGCAACGCTTAGCCAAGCAGAAATTCCTCTAAGATCCTAGAAGCTACCTCACAGATTTCATGAAACGGCTCTGCCTACCGATATTATGGGCCCAGGATGTCTGCTTGACCAACGCTGCCTCCAGCACACACAGCGAGGCCGGTAAGAATGTCCCTTCGTGGTACAGCCAAATTTGTTGAGGCTAAAATCTCCTCACAATGAAAATGGAGCAGGCTAGCACACGTGGAATGATAGCTTTTCAGACACACGGCGCTAAAAACATTACCGAAACTGATTTACAATTATAAGGAATTTAATTCCACTGATGCAAGCACGATCACAGTTACACATTGGAGTATATACTCCTATGAAATATTAAAACAATAAAACCCCATTTGCAAAAACCTCACTCGGCTCCTCAGGTGAAAAACACGTCTGTCCTCCGAGGGCCATCACAGAGAGAGAGGACAAAAAGACTTTAAATTAAACCTCCCACCCCTGTTCGACACACCTCCTCTTCCATTTATCTCGATTCCTATTGGCTAACTTCCAGGAGTGTATTCGGCTGTCTGCCCGAGTCTACTAACACATTCAATGACTGTCAGTTACATTTTAACCCCTTCTATAATAATCCTTCAGTATGAAAGTTAAACTTCTGCAACTTGGCAGAAGCTTCATGTTTTTTAGCTACTATTCCTACATCACTTTATGTTTATCTTAATTATGCATTCCCAAAACCCTTATGATTATGACTAATTATGAATTATTAATTATGAATTATTAAACACTTTTATTATATCTACTAACTACAGTTTTTTGCTCAAATTTCTTACAATCTCCAACGGTTAAACCTCCGTTGCGTCCCCTCCAACACGCTGTGATGTCCTCTGGGTCCTCTCAGCCCTGATCTAACTACGGTACATTCAGTACAAAACACTGGAAGTCATCATTTGTTTCCTGGTGATCTCAACATGAGCTTGTCTTTTGTCATTTATTTTTCTCTAAATCATAAAGCAGACACAAAGACAAAGCCCCACAGACATCTTTAACTGCCTCCATGGATACTGTCGGCTAGGTAACAGGGAAAATGCTTTATTGCACTACTGTAGGTATATAATTCATAATGGTTGACGGTTCAATGTCTGTTTTCAGATTTTTTTTTTTTCTAGAAATGAGTGCCAGAAAAAAGTACACTGAGGATGTTTTTTGTCCTTTTTTTCGTTCTTTTACCAGAAAAACAGCCATTTTCTGGGTGATCTCTCCATTTCTCTGTGGTCTTCCTCCAGACCTCCCCCCCATGTGTGAGTGTGTTGGTGGTTGGGCTACACTCACCTTCACCCATTTCCTTGACCCAGTTTCAATTAGTGTCTCCGCTGCCCCTTTTTAAAGCTGAAGGAAAGGAAATCCCATTTAAAACCCCCAAACATGTCTGACCTTCTCTGCTGCCCTCACACAAACACACACACACACACACACACGCACACACACACACACACACACGCACTGCATGTTGTCCTCTTTCTGCCTGGCTTCACCACAGAATTTGGGCAGAACAGTTGAATTATTCAGTAAGAAACGGATATTACTAAATCGAGTGACAATGTGAAAGAGGTCAGTCATAGCGAGACTTATCACCACAGGACAGGACATTAATTGTTTGGTTCAGTTTCAGTCCAGTATATAATCATATCATCAAAGTACAGCTATGTATAATATTTGTTCAAGTAAAAGGTTCATATTGTTTAGACCATACATGCAAATTTAAAATGTAAGTCTCTCATTAAGTGATGCGAAATTAGCGTGGATGTGCAAACAATGTGTGCCTGCAGTCTATAGAGCTCTATTGTTGCATTATAGAGAGACGCAAATAGCTGGAATACTACTTTATTTGTAGCCAAGCCAATCGGGAGCAGGCTTGGTGACTCTTTGAACTAGCCTAATTTAATTAAAATCATCTGCTGTTCATCACGGGGAAAATTTGTACGCCCGAAGGGAGGACAGTTGGATGGATCGTTCAATGAAACATCGGACTTTGAGTAACAACAATCACAATTGGCTTCCTTTGACTACCATTGTTCCCTTACTTTCGCAAAGTACAAATTTGAACCCAAAGCATGCTCTTTCCCGTAAGCCAACCAAGGTTTTTTTTGTGCCTTAGCGTAACCGAACCTTAACCATCGTGTAGGACGATTCTAAAAGATAATTTGCTACAGTTTTAAAATGCACTATAAATGATGTCCTACCATTAGGGGGTTCTGATAAGAAAGTGGCTAAAATTATAATTTTTTCCAATTTCATTTGGAGGACTTGTTGTCCAGCTGTGTTGCAGCAGCACAGAGACAATGCCATGTCCCAATGTTCACTTTGCATATGAAATTATAGAAATGAGCTGGAAAGGTCGGCTAGATGAGCTTGAAAAACACAGAAAATATTGTTAGCAAAACAATTAAAGATGACAATGGAAATGTGGCGACTGAAGAACAGACTTACAGATGCTCCACTTCTGGAACACTTGGAGGTTTGAACCATGATGAAGACGCTATGGAGCTTTGACGCAACCAAAACACCCCAGTGAGTGCTGGCTTTCAGCTATGGAGGGCTAATGTGACAGTTTCAAAAAAAGAAAACTGTGAGCCTGTAAAACCAAATTTTCCAAATTCTATTTTCGACAATCCCTCATTTTTTCCCAGCATGACAAATAAAGAAAATGAGCCGAGCACTTCTGGACCTAACTATACTTGCACTGTTGTGCTGTCTTGTCATCTTTGTTCCCTGCCATGCTTTTTCTTTCTTGACAGCGAAGCCCTCTCCGTCTCTGGGTTGTTATTTTGGTTTGCTTTCTCCCCTAAGGCCAAACTTATCAGTCAGACCCTGAAGTATTAACGCAAAAAAAATCCCAGTCTGGTTTCTATGCACTTCTCAGCAGGTGGCTGCACAGAAACACACACACTCACACACACACACACATATTTCAATGGTGATGTCTTGAGGGACAACAGCGAAGGAAGAAAAAACTGAAAAATAACACCACTCCTGCCTTGGCTCATATGGCATTAAAGAGCTTTCTGTCTTCTGTTTCAGATTCTTATTTAACCTCCAGCAATCCTTCCAACAAGACAGATTTTGTAGCCTGTGGTTCATCACAACCGGCGCGCACACACACACACACACACACACACACACACACACACACACACACACACACACACACACACACACACACACACACACACACACACACACACACACACACACACACACACACACACACACACCTAATAGATGAATCCTTGGCTACCAAACACTGCAGATGTCACCACTGGGCCGATGAACGTTCGGTCTGCCAGCTTATAGCTCAGATATAATTACATTCACCAAATATGTCTTCAATTCTTAACACACAACAGCTTCAAAATAGCAAAACAGATGTAAACAAAGTAGATGGTTAATGTTGAACTCACATCTAAATATATCAGTACCCACTGAACCAGGAAACAACAGTAAATTAGGAAAGTCATGCAATCGTGATAATATTTGGAAGTCAAAGACAAATTTTTCCTTCTGAAGATATTTCATATATAAAGAGGCTTCATCATTTATTCAGGCAGAGATGTAAGAAATGCAAGCTAAGTACCTGTGGCATTTATTCAAATGAAGTGCAGATGGCGCAGAGCAGATAGAGCAGCAGCTGACAGAAGAGATAAGGAAACTCTATGTAGAGTCTGTTTGGTGTCCTGATCTAAACACCTCAGTATGTTGGCGGAAAGTTCAGAGGACTTGAACCACTGTCAGCTTTCACTACACTGTAAAGGTGTGACTGACATCAATTTCCAGCGTGATCTCAGAGACCTCTGTGTCCGACATAGTTTTCTGCTATGTAAGATGTAATGTAAGTTATTTTAACTCACAGTGACTTTTTAAGTCACGTATAGGCTATGTAAGAAGTTACATAACAAACGTTCTTTTAACCCAAACTAATTTTTTAAGTTATGTATGCTGCGTAAGTAGTTGCGAAACATGCATGGTTCTTTTAACCCTAACTTATCTCTTAAGTTACAGAAACTATTTAAGACGTTACCTCAGGAAACAGTTCTTTTAACCCAAACAGATATTTAAAGTTACTTAGGCTACGTGAAAATTGACGAGACAGTTCAATCAAGAGAGACAAGTCAGAAAAAGAAAAGATAATTGTTTATTATTAACAGATGATATGTGATGATAAAGTCTTGACAGAGTCTTTGGCGCTTTGACTCTACAAGGAGATTTGTAATGCAGGGGCGTCTGCCCTGAGCAGCAGCAAGATAAATCCCCCCGTGGAGTCCAGACACTGGTGGTGGTGGTGGCTGATGAGGCTGATAAAATGATGAGTTGATGAAGCTGGTTAATCTGCAAAGATTGGGTGGCGATGGGGAGGTGGAGGGGTGCATAACAGCAACATGAACGTACTGAAGGTAGCGAGACAATCATATTTAAGAGAGAAAGCAGCAAGATGATAGGGTAATGATGTAATTGTGTCGTTGTGCTATTGGATAGAGGACAATAGCTGATCGAAACAGCTGATATCATGACTAACAGCCCCAAACAATGACAACAAGGAAATAATGAATGAGGGTGCTGAGGAATGATTGGCTGATGTATGAGAAATAAACTACATGCTTAGGCATACAAGAGTATAGTCTTCCTGACTGAACTCATGCTACAGCTTTATTTCTTTTAAATCTAGACTGATCTTTTAAGTTACGTAGCCAAACCAAGTAGTTTTGTTGCCTAAACCTTACGTTAAATTCTTACCATTCCACCACAAGGTAACGTGCTGTCAAGTGGTCTTTGTCATTTCAAGTATTCCTGTAAAGGTCTTTTTTTATATATTAAAGTCATTACCATTTTTATCCTTCATTTATAGTAAATGAAACAGCTGAAACAGTAGAGATTTAAGTGGTGAATTACAGCCCTTTGAAGGGAGATGGAAATGTTTATTATCAAAAGTTGTTTTATAAAAGGTTGATTCAGTATAATTTTGTTTCTGTGTATGTCTGCTCATCTCTCTTAAAAACAACAGAGAAATATATGGAATAAGTGGTATTCTAGTATTTTAAAAACAACACAATCATTGCTTCGCGGTGCTTCCGCCTCCTGTCAAGATCCCGCTGCAGCTCGAGGGAGGAAATTTGGGCAGAACCAAATTATTTTCAATTGCGTTTACGTTTACCATAATTAAACTCTGGACATGAGTCTTCAACTTCCCCCTTCCATTTCTCTCTACTTCCACATTTAAATGCAAATACACGACAAGGCCACAACGGCGCTTTCCACAAGTGTTTTATTACCTGGACAAACTGTCATGGCAGTGCCGCACAAAGCGGGGGAAGGGACCACGAGGACAGATGAGGGATGGGTGGATTCAAAGACGGTTGGGAAGATGGAAGGATGGATGGAGATGAAGTACAGACAGGAGGTGAGGAGGCGGAAAGCAGTTTGAGAACTTACTGCACAGCGGAGAGTTTCAGGGGGGCAACTGGGCATGTGTGTTCACGTTGTGTCTATCCATGTGGAAACTAGTGCGAATGTGTGTGTAGGTGTGTGCGTGGGTGTGTGGGTGGATGCAGTTTGTGCGATAAGGCTTCTGGTTCACAGAAATTTGAAGAAAACCACCAGAAGCACAAACTAAAAAACTGCAGTTTAGAAGATTTTTACACAACCTCACACTCTCCGCTCCCCCGGCCTGCTTTCTGCTTCGCATGACCTTCATCGGAGAGCGAAGCGGAGTCTTCCAGTAACATGATGTCATCTCTGAATAAAACATGTCTGAGTAGAGCAAGAGTTCTCTGTTGGAGGAATGATCTCATCGTTTTACAGGAAAAAAGTCTTCTCCTGAGCACACAAAGATTTAAATGTTGGTGCCATCACACCATATCACATCAGATTTAAAAATATACTGTGACTTCATTGAAATGGACGTGCACACACACACACACACATATACACCCACATGACTCATAATACATCATGAAATCATAAAGATACACTCCCTGATTATGTCAGATTGTTTTAGAGGGCTCAAGAGCTGCACCACATACCCTAAATCTTTCTTTCAAAACTGGCCACTAGCTGTTTCCCCCTCTGCGCAGTCTTTATGCTAAGCTGAGCTAACCAAAGCATGTTTCAGTTGCATTTCTCTGTTACCCCACTCCTAAAGCTGCATAAACTTTCTTCCGCTGTGTGGAAAAAAAAATCAACTGTTAGCTGGGAAGAAATTTCACTTTGGCACAAGAATAACACCATACAACTAGAAAATGCATTTCCTGCTGAAAATGCGTTGGAATGCTGAAATTTGAAATGAATTGCAAAAACATTGCTGAAAATAGATATCCAATTTTTAAAAAATTGCAAAAAGCTTAATAATTCAAAAAGTTGAAAGATTCCAACTATGAAAAGTCATATCACCCCTCTCCTGAAAGAGCTGAACATTTTGATATTCGAACGGTTTCTGTGGCTTAAAACATTTCATCAGTGGTAGTGGTAGTATTAGAAGTTGTAGTAAAAGTATTATTAGTAGAAGTATTAGTAGCATTAGAATAAGTACTAGTAGTAGCAGTAGTGATATTTGTAGTTGTAGTAGAAGTATTATGAGTAGTAGAAGTATTGGTAATTAGAAGAAGTAGTAGAAGACGTAGTATCAGTAGTCATAGTAATAGCTGAAGTATTGGTCGTAGTATTTAATATAACAGTAGTAGTAGTAGAAGTAGTAGTAGTAGTAATAGTAATGGCAGTAGAAGAAGTAGCAGTAGTAGTACTAGTAGCAGTCGTACTAATAGCTGTAGTAGTATTGCTACTTTTAGTAGCATAAATAGCAGTAGTAGTAGCAGTTGTCGTATAAGTAATAGTAGTAGTGGTAGTAATAGCAGTAGTGGTAGTAATAATATTGATGGTAGCAGTAATAGCAGTAGCAGTAGTAGTAATAGCAGCAACAGATGAGCTGAAGGAGCTGAACATTTTGATAGTTGGACGGTTTCTGTAGCTTAAAAAATGAAGAAGAAGAAGAGTTTCAAAAAAGGCGGGACGGAAGAAATAGTGGAATAAAGAAACAGGATAACAATAGTTGCTTAACAGCATTCCAACAATTATCCGTGAGTGATGTGAAATCACACTCAAGGCCAAGCGGCGCAGGTGCATAAAGAGCGAAATACTAACAGCGCCTCATCAAAACAAAACGAAAATAAGATAAAGGAGAAAGAAAAAAAAGCCAATCACACAAGGAAAACTGACATCTGAACCCATTCAATGACTTTCACTGCTGATAAGTTTAGTCGAGCAATCAAACTAATGAGAGCAAAGACGAGAAATTGAACATGCAGTAATTACAGGAGTACATGTCGACCTCACGCATACGCACCCCGGGCACAGGAAGTGACACTTGAGAGAGCAGGCACTAGTTAATTACTATTGACCCTCCACCGCCGTCCCACCAGTCGTCAGCCTCAGTCCCTCCCAATGCTAAAATAATTAATGCCGTCATCCCCGGTCCCTGTAGCCATGGCGATGAGAAGATTCCCCCCCCCCCCCCCCCCCCCGGGGTACCCCCCCGGTTGTCAAGCAGCAGTCAGCCAATGAGGAGAGTCTGTGTGTGTGTGTGTGTGTGTGTGATTGTTCTGAATCATTTAAGGTATTGCTTTAAGCTGCAGATAAAGGTCCTCCATCTATAAAATGGCACGTCCTGTGATTCCTATAAACGAAGGATCGGTTCGAAGAAAATAAGGGTAAATTAAATGTAATCCCGGAACACTGAAATCATCTATGGCACATGTGTCAAACTCAAGGCCCGCGGGCCGAATCTGGCCTGCCACGTAATTTTATGTGGCCCGCGAATCCGGCAGAAAACAAAATTAATATTTTTTTTTTTTTTTTTTTTTGGAAAAATAATTAAAAGTTAGACTTGAAAATAAAAGTATCACCAAGGTCGAAATTATGAGATAGAAAGTTGAAATTATGAGATAGCATGTTGTCTGTGTACCGACATTAAAACTATCACAACAGGTGGACAGGAGAGGCAACAGCCCGAAAAGCAGTTTTCCAACGATTGATTGAAAAAGATCGACAAATAATCCCAAAATGTCCACGAAGAGAAAAATTGATGCAGAGGGAAGAAAATGTAATGAAAGATGGGAAAGTGAATACATGTTTGTGCTTCAAGGAGAGAAACGGGTCTGTCTTCTGTGTTATGAGGCGTGTCGGTGATGAAGGATATAATTCACGACGGCATTTTGACACCAAACACGGAGCTAAATTTAGCCTCCAAGAAAAACATCAAATTGTCCAAGAATTAAAAGGCAGACTGCAATCACAGCAGAATATATTTACACAGCTACAGCCCAGTGCATGCTAAAGGTACGTGAGCAGAGCTCCGACCAGATACAGACTTTTACAAATGTCAGTTTGTGAAGAAACACCATCGCAGTTCATGAACTAGCAGCAATCTAACAACACAGCTAGCTGAGAGACGAGCAGGTACTTGTGTTTTCTGTTGATGAAAGCACAGACAACACGGATACATCATCTATCCATGTTTATAAGACCTGACTCAGTGAGGAGCTCTTGGATGTTGCTGGCATGCACAGGACGACGACAGGGAGGAACATTAGTGATGCAGAGAGGTGACACAAACAGCTTTGAACAAAGTTAATGTAATAACTTGTGTTTGATATTTGTCTTTGTTATTTTCTTTAATAGTTTGATCTTTGATAGAGTCATGTGGGTTTCTTAACCCTAAATTAAAATGATTTATGTTATAACAACAGAAATGTGTTTACATATCATTTTTCATTTATATAACTGCATGTACAATATTTGTACACTTGAATAAACAATATGTTAGGGAGAAGTTAGTTATACAGTCTTACAGTTACAACCGGCCCTTTGAGGGCGACCGTGATGCTGATGTGGCCCAGAGTGGAAATGAGCTATCTCAAAAAGAGTTTGGTGCATTCGAAGCAAACCTGATTCGTAAAAATAGGTATACATTACTTGATACTAAATGAGGAAACATAATTGAGATGGGTATTGCCAAACCGATATTGTAAGGGGGAGGTAGGGGCGATCAGTATGCGCATCATTATTGACATCCAGGAGACAATAGGTTTCATCAAAAAAATGTCTGTTGCACAATATAGACTCACATTTTAGGAGACAGGGTTGTGTGTAAGCTCATGTAAACTCTCCAGGGTCACCGGGAGTCTACACCAGATGTTAAGGCCAACTGCTCCACAAGACTGGACACCTGGCAACATGATCGGTTGAATGTGTCACAGTCGGTAGACTACTGCCAACAGCTATTGAGTCGCTGTTGAATAACTGGCAGCTGAAATCAGAGTTACAGTATAGAGATGGCAAACAGGATCAGATGTAACACAACCCTTTAATTTGTCCACAATGATTGATCAATAGTTGTTATAAAATCACCGAAATATAACACCTTTTCTGAGCTTTTCAATAAATCACTCCAGCAATCTGAGAAATTTGGTTGCCCAGAATCAGATGAAAGAATCGGTTTAATCTCTGTGCATTCAGTATAGAGAGTGGTTCACAATGTATGTAGCCTAGCTTAGCACAAAGAGAATACTCCACATGTGAAACACATTTTGTTGCTGCAGTCCTGAAGTGTCTGTTTGACTGGCAATGCACCCTTGTGTTATGTAGAATATGTTATTCCCAGACCATGGGTCTACATCCTCAGGCTCTCCACATGGATTTTGAACTTGACTGTTAGGATTTGCCCTCATTCGGTCACAAGAGTATTAGTGAGGTCAAACACTGATGTTGGGTGATGAGGCCTGGTTCACAGTCAGCAGTTCTGGATGGGGTTAAGGTCAAGGCTCTGTTAAGGTCAAACAAGTTCTTCCTCAACAAAGAAACTTTTCTTTATGGACTTTGTGCACAAGTGGCATTGTCATCTCTAAATATAAGATGACTATTGACACAAAGTTGGAAACACACTATTATTTAAAAAAAACATTGTATCCTGTAGTATTAAGATTTTCCCTTTCGTTGTTTTGATTTAAGTTCGTAACTTAAATAACGTAACAGGTGCAGGCTACTTATTTGACAGCCTGGTCTAAGTTCCAGGACGTCAAAAACAGACCCTTGGTCTGTGGCCCTCGGCGTCAGATACAAACGCATCAGCGCATTTGTCCAATGTAAACTCATCCCCGTAATTATTAGATGCTTTGAGAAATGGACGTGGAATTAAAAGTGAGAAGTCCACAATGGGCAGGTGGGAGCGGTGGTGGACAGGTTGAAACAACACAGGACCTTCACTCACGTTTCCCATAAGAAACCAAAGGTTGAGTACAAGCGTACTTATTTCAAGCCAAACCATGATTTCTTCTAACCCTAACATAAGTAGTGTAGCCTAAATAGACAGAAATGTATTCTGACAGCATCCTGCAGAGCATATTTACTTTCATGAGCCATTTTAACAGCACTTGTTCTGTCTGTGATCATATTGCACCATTTCAGGTCACACTGAATTTTGTATCTGTTCTCCACAGTAATCTCTGCACTCTCCACATGTCTGTTGTTGTCTTCTTCCTCCGCTGTCACATCTGTCAACTGCACTGGCTTTTACGGATTGAATCCCAATGAATCTGGGGGCAAAGAATTGTATGCGTGTGTGTATGTGCGCATGCCCATGTGAATCAGAAGGTGTCCTGGTGGTCCTCTGTTTCCTGTTGGACCCTCTAATCCTTTTAAATCAGCTTTGTTAATCCTACTTTCTTCTCACAGCTGTTTGGGCTTCATGCAGGTACATAGAAGCGTTCTTACCACTGTGCTGCATGTATATGGGCTGCATTTTCTGCCCGCGTCAAAGGAACACTGGCATTTTTTCAAAATGCGCTTGTTTGCTGGCTTGCAAAAACGTAAGATTAGAAGATTGATATCAGTTTCCTCTGTGTGCATTCAGTGCAGCGATTGAGAAACATTGCATCCATTAACATTGGGCGAGTGGCGGTGAACATCCTGGACAGGTCTGGGGCAGATCGTGATCTTGCGATCTTGTCCGATTTTTCGGTAAATTGAAAATGGAAAAGGTGTGTGTGGTCTGATTTAACTGGAAAGCGTCTTTAAAAATGCATAATGTTTGTTGAATGAATGTAAAAGAAATGGAGAGAAAAGGAAGGATTGAGTGGATGTGAGATACAAAAGCAGCAAAGCCACTCCCCAGTGCTACCACAGGGATTTCTTCTTTCTTTTGCAACTTTGCCCTTTTTCTCCTTCACCTAATCTCTCTCAAATATTCCCTCCCAACTCTCCCACCACCCCCTTTCCCAAAGATCTGTTTATGGAGGCAGACTCTTTGAACCCCGACAGTCTTTAAAGTTCAGAGGCTGTGAGATGGCTGCTGCTAATGTCAATACTAATGACGCTTCCCCAACCTGGCGAACGCTCAAATCATCGGCCAAGGTGCCAACAGTCCTGAATTCTCATTTCGGAAGTCAAAGTCAGATGGGGTGAAGGTTTTCGGGGGGAGGGTGGTACCACAGGAGTTTGTTTTTTTTTCCTCAAAATGAGGAGCTCTATAAATGTATTCATGGTAAACAAAGATGAATGAGACAAACAGCCCAGAGTTGCTAAGCTTTCGGGTTGTTGCAGAAGTGACTAGAGAGGCTGCATTCTCCAGCTAGCATGTCAACACCAAATTAGCATCTGGAAGCCCCGGGGACAGAATCACTGGGACGCCCCTGTTTCCCCCGCCACAGAAAACCTGAACAGCGACACAATGCTGCAGGGAGAAAGACACAATGCTGCAGGGAGAAAGAGACAGATCATAATAAGGACTGCTCTTAGACAGAGTGTCTGCAGCTGTGTCCTCTTTCACGCTTCTCCGCCCTCCTAAGAAGGACGCAGCCTGTCCCGAAGAGGGATGAAGGTCAGAGGGCTGAACCTGCACGTCCTCCCAAATTAAACAGTTTGTAGAGGATTCAACGGCTTTGTCAGTTCGTGCCTGGAGCCCTGCAGACATAGTCAGAGATGCCAGCAGTGCTCACCACAGTGCATTTTATACCCAGGCCTTCAGTGCTGTCCTTCTACAGTTGAACCACCTCCTAATAACCTCATTATGACGCCACGGCTACGGGTTATTATTTGTTTCTAGGGGTGTAACAATACACATATTCGTATTAAACCGTTCGGTACGAGGCTTACTAACCCAACAATACGTTTGAATAACAGGCCTACTAGTGCATTTGGAAAATGCAGAAGCTTAAATTATGGGAAATAAAATACACTGAAGAGCACGGGCCATTGAAATATTATTCACATCAGAGGGAACAATATTATATATACCTTATCATAAAACGACACAATAGAAAAATTAACACAATAGTAACGCTACTGCAGATGTAAAAACAAAGCAGTTCACTTACCACAGCTGCTGTTCACTTAAAGACAAAGTATATCCTCTTTTATTTGTTAATAAAGAGTAATCCCGCGGTTGTACAGTAAATCGGTGCGGTTCAGTTCCAGCCAGAGGTCCTTCTGCGAACGTGTTTGTTGAGTTCTAGATCCACTCGGGTCTCAGTAAAAGTTTTCAAAAGCACCGTAGCTTGTAAGTGTCCTGTCTGGCTATGGTGTCGTGTTGCTAACCAAGATTAGCCACCTCAGCTTAGCGTAGCGTAGCTCCAAACACCAAGACACTCAGTCGCAAATAAAACGCATTCTTAGCCATAAGAATGCGTTCCTCCCTCCCAACTGAAAAATGCATAAACACATCAAAGCAATTCAATTAGATGCCCACAAAACAGAGATTATGATATTAAAAAGATCTACCAGGAGAGGGCGCTGACTAAGTATATAGGTAAGCTTTGATACAGTGGCACAACAGTACTTTAAAAAGTAGCACGGAGCTATTGTTCAGTGTGTAAAACAGCAGACAAAAACTGTAAACTTATTATCTCAGAAGAAAAACATTTAAATTCGGTATTAAATTGATCCTCTCCCCCCTTAAAGACTTAAAACCATACCGGCCGAAGTAGTCACTGACAAAAACCTGTGTGTAAAAAAACAGCTGTTGCTTTTTAATCAATAATAATTTGCCTCATCTTCGTGGATGAAAAGTCACAGAGAACACAGCTAACGTCTATTTTTGACCGACCCTCACCTGTCTATTTGCGGTCCCACGACATGTTTATACAGAAAAATCTGGTTCCACAAATTTTTGTCACATTATACAAACGTAGTCTATGTTCAATACGTAAGTAATTTACTTCAACAAAGTGTATTATTTTGTTCTATTACTGACACATAACCAATATGTATCATGTATCCACTGTACAAGCAGGATTTATTGTGAATAAATATTCTTATAAATGATGGCCAACTATAAGAGCCAATAAGTAGTAATAGTATTTTATTAAACATGCACATAATAAATCAACAACTACACATATCAGGGTTTCAATCAGGAGAGACTTGTTTCATAAGTTTAACAATGATTTATTATACAAGCGTCAAATATGAAAAAGTGCAAAGTCTTTGGCGATTGGACTCCATCCTGAAGTACTATCACCGAGGGTAGGGATACTGAGGTCCAACAGGCCTAATCC
Source organism: Melanostigma gelatinosum (assembly GCF_949748355.1). Lineage (NCBI taxonomy): Eukaryota > Metazoa > Chordata > Actinopteri > Perciformes > Zoarcidae > Melanostigma > Melanostigma gelatinosum. The sequence continues at coordinate 6,475,233 of NC_136643.1, read as the reverse complement.
CCAAAAAGACATTTATTTATATGAATAAATAAATAAATAAACACAGACATACATACCTTACTGCTGTGGTGAAATTCCTAAGAAAATAGACAATTAGTCATGAGAGAACTCTAAGGGTAGAACGTGAACAAGTAGAGGTTAGACCAGAGGTAAGATGACCGGTTGAGTCAAAGCAAAGGATAGAGGAATGTCACGACGGACTGCAGACTAGGTTACGGGGGTCTGGAAGACCGCAGACACAGGATAGGGCGGGTCTAGATAGCCCCTAGGGGAGTATGGTAGGATTTCAACAGATCCCGAAACACATGGCGGGGTCGGCCCTGCGGAGGGTCCGAGCGCAGGACTGGATAGGTGAGGGTCAAGCTAGGCCGCAGACAAGGATAGGTGGGGTCATATTGAGACCGCAGCGTAGGATAGTAATGGGTCACGTTTAGACCGCAGAGCAGAATAGGGGGGTTCAAGAGAGAACGTAGAACAGCACGGTTGGGGGTCTTACGGCCCCCACAGGTTTGGGGTCTGACTGCCTCAGCACAACCAGACCGGGTGAGCTCACCCGGGAAACTAGAACGTATGTCATACTTTGACAGGACTCGCATCATTCGGACCGCGAAACAGAAATTGTGTCATATCTGACTGCGAAATTAGAAATTTGTCAACTCTGGACGGGTCTCTTATCATACGGACCAGGAAATTAGAAACGGGGCACCTCAGACCCACCTTTTCTTTTAGGAAAGTAAAACAGTCCCGTCGGACCAGGAAACAGACACGTTAAGCCAGGTCACGGTCACCTAGGAAACACAGATACGTTAAACCAGGTCACGTTCACCTAGGAAAACAGTCACGATAAGCCAGGTCACGTGAGACCAGGAGATTGGGAAACAGTGTTAGACCAATCAGATGGAGAAAACGGTCGAGTCACACCAGAGGAATAGAGCAAGATAAACGCAGAGCACAGTAATATACAGTGCTGATAGGATATCCATTTGCACAATATAACGTGAACCATCCCTGAGGGTTACTATAAGGAACATTTCAAGAAGGGTATAATGCTATCCCCTGCTATGAACCAATACCAAGAATGTGACCTACCAACGATACACCAATCGATGTAAACATGTCACCACCACCAGTTATATGCATTCCTTACCGGATTTTAAGGCGTCAATGATCTTTGATTATCGAGGACGGTGTTGAGATCGGGGCGAATGTAAGATGTGAAGGTAGAGGATGACCAACATCCCAATTGTTGTAGGGTAGTATCCGAGATGCCTTAGTTAGCTGCCGAAGTAGCAGCCCCTATTCTAAAAGAGTGCCCTGAGTATAGCTGGAGTAAGAATAGTAGAGTCTATCCAAGCCACCACTACTGTGCAAGCACCTCCGCATTTGGAGTGTTTAGGCCATGAGTTACCAGCCAAGTCATGTACCCATTAGACCAGAATAGTGTGAGTCCCACAGACTTTCGTGCAATGGCCTTATACCGTGATGCGCGAAGATCCACTTGAACAACAGCATGCGAGAGGTAGCTCTAGAGATAATACATTTTGCATGAATGAGATAATGCTATTAGACAAATTGCATGACGAGCCACAATGCCAGAAACAATGTCAATATGACGCATGAATTATGCATGACTTACCGTACACCTTGTTCAGGCTTTAAAGCGCTTGAGTTACCCTTTGTGTCTCGCAAACCACTGGCCTTAACAGAATCCCCCAAAACCCACGGATGGTCTGCATCCATGTCGACGTTTTAGTGAATCAGCGAAACTCAGCTTGTTACACCATTCAAGTGATCGCACAGCGACCTGACACGCAGGTCAGCGCAGCACCCAACATCAAGGTAGATTGTGCATCTTAGGCCAAGGAAGATGCCATGTCCAACGAGCAGGAGAGGAAAAGCGCGTCCCTAGGGGATGAGCCTGAATGGAGCTGATCTACTTTATGTATAAATGTCCACGTATGGTTTTGCCACTTAACCGTCCCCGTCAGGAGTCACAATAGCGCCGTTGTGGCAGATTACTGGCTGCAGAGTCCCTGGTCCTGGAGCTCTGAGGAGTAACAGCCCTACTCCATTGCTCTTCTGTGCACCTGAACTCCTCTCTGCCGGTGCTGCCCGTTTAAAGATGTGGTCTTTTACTTCCGCTGACCATGCCCCACACTTCAACAGGCATGCATTCTCGTTACCTTACTGATGTTACTGACTGTCACACCTCACCATTGGTAGCCGCTCTTTAGTATGTTATCATAACTACCTTTAAATCCCATCCTGCCTCGTGTCCTTCCGTATTTGTCATAGCTTGGGAGCCGGGTTACGACATTACACATGGCCGCCTCCCAAACACAGAATGTGGACATTTACAAATCAGCCTTAACCACTATGGACAGACTCTTAAAAGTTCATTCCTCCCATGCAGTTTAACCCAGTGTGTTTCATATGTCCAGAGGCCATTATGATTATGCCAAGCAGCCAGGTGAAGCGCCACTAAGCAAAATATTTTGAGCAAACTCACCCGCTCAATCCAAAATAATAGAGGCACCGATATGAGCCCAATAATCAGAATCCTATCACCTGATTTCACTGCCCAACTATGATGTCACAAGAGGAATAGAGCTGAACCAAATGTTTAATAACAACAAATAATGTTGCTGCACACAATCTTCTTCAACGTACGATGTAATACTTCCATTTACATTGCTTCCCCCTGATTGTACTGAATTTAAAGCTGCATGACGATACAGTTGCCTTAATTTACTAAAATTAGGTACTTTATCTTTTTAAGATGAAAGTTCTTAAAAGCTTATGTTATGTAATTTAATCTATGAATGCATCCCTTACTTTACACGACATATTCCTTCAACTTCTTGATTTAATAATCAGCTGATTACTACGAACCAACCAACGTTGATACAACTGTTAGGCTACTTCAATTTATATGGGACTAAATCATCCCGCACGTTAGACCGACCGTGATGTTCCGGACCTTTGCCTGAGGAACCTCTCTCAAACTGGGCTTGTTGAAGTTCCTTTGAACACCCTGCTCTATGCGTTGTCATTCTCTGAAACACCCGAGGCGTACCAACACCATGGGCTGTGAAGAATAACAGAGGCGTGATACTCATAGAACGTTGGCATAGCTGACACAAGCCATGGCCTACCTCCCCAATGCAGAGGAGGGATCCAGACATTACAATAGTGTTTTATCAGTGCACTATTTGTGATATACAATTGATCATGAGAACCGCCCGTGCCAGACTTAATTCGGAGGTGTATGACCGAACCGTGATCACTTGCGGGCCTACCCGCATCACGGGCCTGCCGTGAATACTTGCCGCGAGTACCCATCGCGCCGCCCATCACTACGACGAGGATAAACTCACTGCTAACTAACTGCTGCTTAGTTATGTTTATTTCGGCTCATAATGATTTGTAGTCTCATGAATGCGCTCCACTTCCACTACTGGGACAGGTGCTTTCATACTAATTAAATGAGAGCGATGCGCCGGAGCTCCAGACGTGTGTCAGCCCAATGACTTCCTCCTTTGTCGGAAAATGACCATGAGCGGAAACAAAGTCTCCGTTTCAACAGCGAGGAGCCCTCACTAAGACCAGGAGGGTGGATCACAACACTCCAGTTCTGAGGTCTTTGCACTGGCTTCCTGTCCAACAAAGAATTGCCTTTAAAATCCTGCTGTTGGTTTACAAAGCACTGAATGGTTTGAGGCCAAAATACATCTCTGATCTGCTGCTACCTTATGAACCATCCCGACCCCTCAGGTCGTCTGGGACCGGTCTACTTTCTGTTCCCAGAGTCAGAACTAAACATGGAGAAGCAGCGTTCAGTTTTTCTGCTCCACATATCTGGAACAAAGTCCCAGAAAGCTGCAGGTCTGCTGAGACCCTCAGCTCATTTAAATCAAGATTGAAGACTTTTCTGTTTGCTGCTGCATTTAATTGAACCACATTCAATTAATATATTAATCAATTTCCTGCATTTTATTACTGAATTTTATTTCTTACACTGTTTTTTAAATTGTTTTTGAAATCTCCTTTTGCCTTATGTTTTGATGCTTTTAATAGTTTTATGTGAAGCACTTTGAATTACCTTGTTGTTGAAATGTGCTATACAAATAAACTTGCCTTGCGTTGCCTTGAACTGTCCCGTGGAGCTGATTTACCATGGCGGCTGGTGGAGCCGCTGTTAACAGTATAACAGAAGCTGCATCGTTTACCAGAGATTGAAGACCAGTATCGATGGAGCGGATGGAGCTACCCGGTGGAAATGACGGCTTTGTCTGCAATGGAGGCCAGGAGTGCTGGTGGAGAGACTACGGGACGCCGCCTGCGGAGCTCGGATGAGCCCGGCGATGGATCGACTGATCGCGAGTAACTGTTAGACTTACTAGGATACCACCGCAAACTACTAGCTGAGCCAAGAGGGCTTCCTGCTAGTCTGCGGGGAGCCGCTGCGCCGCGCTGGGCGAGTGCTCCTGCGCCGGCCACCTGGTGAGCTGAATGCCGGCTCCGGCTAAACACGATGTTGAGACCCAACTCTTCCTGAAACGATCAAAGTCGGAATCCGTCATTGTCTCAGTTACCCACAACTAGATGTTTAAAATGTAAGGGAAATAGTAGCGCTTCACATCTGCTTAGCTGAAATGACACCTGACAGCAGCAGAGAGGAGAACACTATTTAAAGATTGACAGCAACGATATGATTGGCTTGAGGAACGGGTGTGCCGAATCTGGTTGGTTACTTAAAAGTGCACGCCCCCAATCAGCTGATAGCGTACTTACAAGGAGAGGAAAGACAGAGATTACTAGTGAGTGTCTTCCTGATTGAACTTGCGCTTGAGCTACATTTGTCAACTTCATCAATCCAATTATTATTCTCTATTACAGCTACTAGAGAGAACGAGTCATTCGAGACTTCAGTTGCAGAAATATGAATGTGTTGGTCTTCATCCAAGTCTTTGTGTGAATGGTAGGAATGTAGCTCTGTAGCTGCAAATTCACCTCAAAGGAATCCTGAGAAATAATGACGGTGAAAGGCAAGTGTGGTAAAGGAAAAGCAATAGAACCGTCTGTTGGCTGGTTGAAGAACCCGTAGAGACATTATGTTCTTTATAAAGCCGTCAAACAAAAAGGCTGCTGCCTCTCCCTTCCTCCCGTCATCACAATGACCTTCGTCAAGTCCACCGGGAAGTGGATGTTTGTAGAAACCAGACATATACCGCCACCCAACATCCTCATCCCTACACTGCCACGCTGCGCTGGCCAATAATCTGCCTCAGGCTCCAGGGTTTTGTGATTGACACAACCGAATAAATCTTCTCGTTTGGATACGCTGTGACGGTAATTAATTAGGCAATTGTGTCTAACATATTAATTTAGAGGAGATTATACAATGCATTAGCCCGGCACTTATTAAGCGTGGTTATGTACGCTTGCGTTTGTGCATTGAAAGCGCACAAGCGTAAAATTCAGTCCAATTTGCCACGCTTGGCTCCCGTTAACACACTGCTGTGTCTCCGAAGCCCTCCTTCCTTCCTCACGTCCTGTTCTCTCCTTCGCCAAATTATGGAAATAACGTTCTGCTCATTTTTTAAATCACATTACAACCAGACAGTACAACAAGGGCTGTTATGATATCAATATTTTTATCACACGATTATCATGGCCAAAATGATTGTGATATCGATCGATAATTGTAAAAAAAAGTACAAACATATTTTGTTTTACATGCCAGCTTAGGCTATACAGTTCAATGTCCAATTGTTTATTTGTAGCATTTATTGTTAAGAAGACCCCCCTACATATCTGCTAACGAGATTGCTAATATATTTACATTAGTTTCCTAAAAGATATTTTAGCTGCAATTTGATGTTTTTTGGTCAATAACGTAAGTTCAGTAAAGCTGGGCAGACACTGTGTGTTTTTATTAAACTTGTACGTTGCGTAAACTCACACTATGTGTTTTAATTGGCCTTTTTTATATATTTTTTTACAGTTTACAGAGGATCGTTTGAATGTAGCGGCGAATGAAAGATTGTGAAATTGCACAGACTTCCAGACAGCCGACCAGAGTTTCCGATACTAATCCATTTAGCCAGTGGCCAGATCATTGGTCGTCCAAGCAGTTAGCCAGGCGTCAGTTAGTCATGGGGGACAAGAAAAATGGTTCAAACCTTAGACTGTATACAATAAGTGGACGCAGTCACCATGATCTTGCCCATTGGTTTGTTGACTGCCGTTTTGAAGCCTCAAGTTTGGTATTTTGGCCGTCGCCATCTTGAATTTTGGTCGCCACCATCTATTTCATTTTGGAACCTGTGAAGTGACCATATTCAGACTGCGGCGGAATGATGCAGAGACACCGATTACAGCTCTGGTATTGGCAGCGACCTGTCAATCACAGTAAGCCCGCCCTAAAGCATACGCTGCTTTATGATCAATTTTAGTCTAGATGGGATACACTGCAATGCTGGACTGTCCCTGTAAAGTGAGAGACAGGCGGTGGAATTGGGTTGTAAATGAACATTTCTGACCCTTTCTCCACATCACCTTATATCATCTTGAATAAACCAGGCATTTCAAAGATAGGTTTGATAATTCACATCTTGTTTTAAGCATGTGGAACACATACACATGTTAAATACTTGAGAGAGACCTATGCGCGCAGCCTTAAAAGTGATATCTCTCAGCGATTGTGAGCATGCTTTCACCAGCCCCGCGAGCTGCACATGTAATGAACCTGCTGCAAGATTACGGTTATCACACAGTGCGTAAGAGCCTTTAGTATTCCGGGCACAGCACTGACCCAACAATACTATCCTCTCTGGCCTCTGTGTGCCTCAAAGAATAAAGCCACGTCGTGTGATGTGTGAGAAGTGGTGCTGAGGTCTGGTGCTCTTCTAAAACCACCGAGCTGCCGTTCTGCTCGGTTTTCATGTTGACTTCAAAACAACTGACAAACAAATTAAGGTATAATTGGAGCCTCTGCTCACGCTGAGAGATGACTGCTGCATCACGGAATAGATTAGCTGTTTGCAGGCTGTTGCTATGGTGTTATACTCTACTGGGATGTGTGTGAGGGTGTGTTTAGTGTTTGGTGTGTGTGTGTGTGTGTGTTGCCTACAATGGAGCTGAATGCTTGCCGTTTCCGAGAGTACTCATCTGTGTGTATGTGCTCTAATGTTGGTGCATTTCTCTGTGTTATCTTTTTGGATGAATATGAGTGTGAGTTTTGTCGGTCTGTGTGTGTGTGTGTGTGTGTGTGTGTTTGAGTGTGTGTGAGTGTGTGCGTGTGTGCGTGTGTGCGAGTCCCTGGTGTGCTGCTGGTAAAGCGTCGCGTGTTGCTCTAACAGGCTTGTCCTCCATTAGTGGCTCAGTACTGGGCTTAAAACTGTGAGGGAGGAGAGAGTAGGGAAGATAGATGGACACACACACACACACTTAAAATTATACTTGGATGGAGCTTAAAAATCACGTTGGGGCAATATGGAGCTCACTGCAGTTGAGCTTTGCTGTTAGCTTTTCCTCGTGTTTGCAGGTGATTGATGAATCAAATGCGCAAACAAACAACTCTGTCATGATACGAAGACAAGTGATATATTTAAGGTGATGAAGTCATGTCAAACCTTCTGTAGACTTGATATGTACAAAGTACCTGTACCTTAAAATGTATTGCTGTTTTTTTGAGGAGTTCTCAAGACATTTTTTACTAGGATTTAGACATAATTATCTTGGGATGGATCCGAGTTACAAGTTTGTTTAGCCGCAGAGAAACAAATGAGCGTTGTCTCTCATCCGTAAGCTTACAAATTACGAAATGACTGCATCTATATTGCATCCCTTCTTTCCCATCATAATCCTTCCTCTATCCTTTTATAGAAACCACGAAATCCCCTTCAGAACGCTGCCACCCCAGTAAAATCCAGTGCAGAATGCTGCTCTACCTTGTTAGACAGAAGATATCAGAGGGTAACCCAGTCACCGGAAGAAAAAAAAATGTGGCCGTTAAGTTGAATGTTGGCATTTCCTAACATAAAATCTGTTTCATGAATTGCGTTAAATTTCAGCCTCTTATCACACTTGCAGAAAGGCAAAATGGCACATGGTTAACGTTGTGAAACGATTGATTATGGTTTAAGCAGGTTAGAAAATAGATCATGTTTATTCTTAAAATAATAATACAGCTACAACGTAACTTAAGTGTAAATAACTAGCAACCACCCTTGGTGGACTTATGCAAAGTTGTGTAACAAGTGTAAAGTCAACGTTCACTTTTGGTTTCGCAGGGGAAAACGAACAGTGGTCCACCTCCCCTCCTGCCCACCCTTTCTCGCTGGTTATACTCAATTATACCATGACACTTTCAATAACGGTCGCTCAATGTACTACGTCACTCATTCTGACGGAATGCAAAAATGTCTGCATTCAACGTGTCGGTGGTTTGCAGAAACATACAATGCCACCAAAATAATTTGTGTAACAAAAAGTCAAAACTGTTGCGTACTCACAGCAACTCACCTGAGGAGGATTGATGAAAAGCTTTGGCAAGATTGTACAAATATACACTATTTTAAAAATGGTGTGCTGAATAGTTCAGAGACCAAACCATAAAATCAAACCAAGTTACCTCAAAAAGGTTGACATAACCATGTTCAGATAATCACAATGGTCCATATAAACTGGTTGAGTTATGCTGCGTTCACACCGGTCGCATTGATTTTTTGACGCACTGCAAAATCGCGTCCAATCGCATCCAACGCGCCGCCGGTCGTGTTCACACCAAACGCCACAAAATTTCGTAGCGCCGGAGAGGGGGCGTGGTTTATCGTCCTGGAAGCCGTTCACCTGGCTGCCATTTCTTTCCGCTGTCAACCATGAAAGGAATAAGGACAATTGCTGATTTGTACGTGTTGTGGAAGTCCCTCAAACATCGGAATGCCAAACGCCGTCATGTCTGGTTCATAATATTGTTCAGAGGAGCTCCGTGGATTGTATCGAGCTGTATTCACTGTCTAGCAAGCCACCGGTCGCTGTTTACTACAGCTGTAGGAACACAAAATAAACTGATTTGGCTGTGATTCAACGGCAATAAACCGACAAAAAGGGACTCCGAAATAACTACATAATGATGCCGATTTGTACTTGTCTTCTCCGACAAAAAGGGACTCCGAAATAACTACGTAATGATGCCGATTTGTAGGTTACTGGTCTTCTCAATGGAGCTCTGATGGATCGGTGCTAGGCTATGCTAACATCGTAGCAGCTCCACCACCACTCAATAACGTCACGTAAATACGGCAGCGTCTATTCATTGTTTGTACCGTATGGTTTACACACACACACACGTATACACAGTTTGGTCCGGTCTCTATTGATATGAGGTATCGTAGAGCTCTGGGTGAACACAGACGGCTACAGGATTTATTTCCTGATTCAACAACGGCAGGAAGCCAGTGATGACAGGGGGAGCAACTCAACGCTGATAGGCTATCGCGCCACAGCGGCACGCGATTATGTCGCTGAAGTTGAAAAATTTCAACTCGCGCGTTGGCGATTTTGCGGCGTCCACCGCGTCCACCGCACTGCAATAACGCGTCCAACGCGCCGCGCCATTGCAAAATCGCGCCGCGCCAGTCTCATCGCGTCTGTGCATAGACTTTGTATGTAATCTCGACGCGCGTCAAAAAATCAACGCGACCGGTGTGAACGCAGCATTAGTCTCTAAGCCAATGGGCAAAGCAACAATTTGGTCTGTTGCTTCAGTTGTAGCCAGATGGATTGGTCTGCCGACAGTGAAGTGTGTCTCTGACACAAGGCTAAACACATTCTGTGCTGAACGAACAGACAAATCTGATCCGTCTTTCTAAACTTGCCGACCTGCTCCTCTTAAATACTACCTCAACTGTCAGACTCTGGCTCTCCCTGCTTTCCAATCATCCGCAGCGGTTTGTAATCCAGTCGGTCCATAATATAGGCAGCCAGAGTGTGAGGAGAGTATATAAATACATACAGTATGCTGCAGTGCCTCAGGCCAGTTACTGTACTGTATCATAAATCCTGTATTTACTGACAGCGAGGAAGCTGTCAGACACACAAGGGCAGTTCATTGCACTGTTAGAGACACACGGACATCCACTGCTGACTGTGTACGTGTGTGTGTGTCTATGAATGTAGACAAATTCAAGACAAATTTAGACCCTAGTTTTTCAATTTGTTATGACCTTTTTATAACTAAAAAATAGCCAGATTGTTTGTTTATTTGTTTTGACCAACCTTCACCCCTTCTTGTCTTAAATGTGGCGCTGAAAAGCACATATGTTTGCTCATGGGGAACATGTTTATTTCTGCTATAAAGTTGGGCCTTTTAACATGCAGGTTCATGTTGATTGACCCGCTGTTTGGAGACAGCCTCAGGTGGCCATTTTAGGAACTGTAGTTCTTTTGGTATTTCCGAAATTTCTTCATTTTTCATCAAATACCGACTGAGGTCAGGTTAGTTGACAATAAATTACAATAGATGGTCCACCTTGAAAGCCAGCCCACTTTAAGAGCCTCAGCAGAAGTTGTGGCTAACTTCAGCACTAACCCCCTTCATTTTAATCAGCAGGTGGTAAGCAAGACACGGGAATTGAAGCATATATTCACCGACAAACCTGCCTTAACACACACTGCACTACGTTAGCATCTAGAATGTTACTGATATTCTCCCTCTCTCTTTCTCTCCATCTCTCACTGCACACTAGCCAATGTTGCGCTCACACCAACGGGTTCCGACTGTACCGAACAGAGATGATGTGCGGGTGGTTGGTGGCAAACATAACTGCTTTTTTAGCTTAAAGAAGAGTAAAACACTAAAGCTTTGTTTATACTCACGCGAGCCTCCGCCGACGGAACACGAGCTCCGAGCATGAACGGACGTGTTTATACTCTATGCGCTGTGTGCTATCTTATTCTTCGAAAGGCCAGAGGACGTAGAAACAAAATGAACTTTAAGAATAAAAAAGACAACAAGTGTAAGTCATAGATATGCCCATTGCCTGTTGTAACAGGCAAAACGCCATAAACCAACCTCCACAATGATGAGGAGGGATTGTAATTATCTGTAAACTCATATCTCATATTCATGGACTACTTAATTGCCTTTGTACAAGCCCTGTAAAGAAAAAAGTCAAGTATTGCATGCATAAAACGAAGGTTAAATATCTTGTAAGCAATTTGATTTGGCTGCAAAATATATACTCAAATTAAGATTTTAAAGACCTCTGGTGGCGAGTGCTGTAAGAAAAGTTGGGGAAAAAAGTATTAGTAGAGATGCATTTAGGGATTTCTAAATAACTTGGTATACCGTAATACCACCCAAGCCAAGTGTGTACTTGTACTGTGAACTCCACACTGGTGGTTTAGTCCACTCTTAGGTACTTTCTAGGGAGGGCATATAAACAGTGGTTGTGTGAGGTTTTTGTTGTCTCAATATCTAGTAGTGCCCACACAAGGGATCAGCTAATCTTGGCCAGAGTCTCCTCCTCATCCTTATGTATAAGCCAGTGGTGGGCCGTCAGGGCCTTCAACACCTTCTCTGCTGGCCTAAAATGAATCACAAAGTTATAGCTATTTTACAATTTAATATTTTTTCTTAAATACACTACATGTATTACAATTTATAAAAATATTTTTCCCATTATCTTATTTTCTCATTGCACAGCTACTGTCTTCCTCAGTTGCTCTGCTTCTAGTGCAGCTTGTTTTAAGTAGAGCTTTTATCTAATCAGATTTCACCTTTGTGGCTCTAGGTAAGAAGAGAGGCCCCAGGCCTGCAGAATCACTAGTGAATCCCTTTGCAGTCAGTGTGTTAATTACATAGATTTGGACTATATGCATTGTCCGTTAATTACGAAGCATACCGTCATGGGCGGAGTTATTGTTTGTTAAGCTAGTTTAGCCTAGCCTCTCAGAAGTGCGGGGCATCAGCTGTTTTTTGTTGTGTTTATAACACGGGAAGGAAAAGAGAAGAAACCTAAAAAGAGAAAAGGGAAAAAAAGAGCTTTTCAGTGTCCCAATGGGTTTTTTGTACTAAGAGACAGATTAATGCTAGAAAATGAATGAAGAAGGACATGACAACAACTTCAAGGTAATTGCAGAGAGAGAGAAAGAAAGAGACAAAGAGAGAGAAAGAGAGAGAAAGAAAAAGCAATGGAGGAAGCAGGGAACGAATTTGACCTCTTTCTCCTCTAACTTTGCTCACACACACACACAGACACACACACTTCCCTCCAAAGGTCAATGTGATGCTAATGTGGCCTATATTGAGAGGGTGATCATTATTTTCAAACATTTGCTATGCACCTCACCGGTGTATAAAAACAGTTTGCAGAGTCTGAGCAAGCGTTCACACAAATCGCAATGCAACACAAGAAGCCATTGCAGAAGAAAAGCAATGTCCTTTCAAACATTAAAGTTTTAGCATCAACATTTTATTTTATGTATTGACAAGAAGGAGAATGGTTTCTTTCCATGTCCATTTATCATATTAACCTCCTACTAACAGATGTTATCTGTGTCGCAAAACTCTGATACAGCTTATTTCCCTGTTAGAGGATTGTTGATGAAAGTGTAACACTGCTGCAGTGGGTGACATATGGATGACATGTCTGAGCATGCTCAGTGAGAGCTGCTGTCCAGAAACTGATTAGTTTCAGAGTTGACAGCGCTGATCACAGTGTAGGGACCTTGTGCAATGGTATGGCTTGATTATGTGTTGTAAAGAGACGTTTTAAATGATGTTCATGAAACTACTCAATATGCCTGTTGAACTTGCACACTTGCAGTAAATGCAATGCCTTAATTGCTTATTGGAGACAAAGCTAAGGTGACATTTTCAAGCTGCCACTAATTGACATACTGTTATATTGAATGTTTAGTGTGGTAGATAAATACGTTTTATCGTCATCGAAAACAACAAGAATTCAGAGCATATCTCTATTGACTCCACACGGCTCTCAAATGGAGACGGCTGCGCCGCAACCTAGCAGCTAACAATGCTAACCACGACAACAATGCTGACAGAGCTAGAGCTAACAGTAGGGATCTTCAGATTGAAAGAGGACCAGCTCAACCTCTGAGCCACAGCCACACAGTGTATTACAATAAATATTTGCTCTAGTATAGCAGCTCATCAATGAAAAATAAATATATATATATATATATATATATATATATATATATATATGGTGCATTTATTTGAGATATATTGGTTTAACACTTTTTGTCAGCTTTGTCTGACTTCTTGCATTACATTTGATATTATAATATTGTCCTCATTAGTGAAAATTAATCAATATTAATTAGTGGACATTATTTTTAGATCAAAAGGGGACTTGCTTATTTTGTGAGTTATGAAAGAATATATAAATAAAGTGCAGCGAAGCCCGATTGAGAACACACACACACAGAGTGACTTCATTTTCTACTCGGGTAGATATTACTCCACTTTATCTCTGCATAGACAATAGTTGTGTGCTGCTATATTTATTATCTGAATATGTAATTCAACACTTTTAATAGAATCAATGACTTTCTTTTGGAAGAGATGACCAATGTAAAACAAAAGGCAACAAAACTTGTATTGCTGTCTTAAGACAGCAGGTGTCTGTGTCACATGTTGTACTGTGTAGGCTGGAGGGTCACGTGACTAGCAAAAGGAAAAATATGTTGCCTTCTACAGTAAGCACAGACGTCATGTGTGCTTCCAAAAAGTCAGCGGAGAAAAGATCAAAACATCTGCACTCTTACTTCCACTGCAAAACATCCAATTTAAAAGTATATGCTTTGAATCACATTAATTGACAAGCTGAAGCTGGGGCACCGATAACGAGATGAAAGCAGCCATCTTCACCCAGGTTGTCACATTTATGCATGTTTAGGTAAAAGCAGAATGGAAACGTACTCACAGTTTGCCTCGGAGTCGTGGCCCGGGAGTGTTCACCATCACTCTGGTTACTGCACAGAAAGTAAATATTACAGACGAAGCCATTGAATTAATTTAGTAAAACAATTAGGTTAATCATTGATTGATTGATTTATTACTTTATAACTTTAGATGAGAACTCTAAACTTCCCGCGAACTACTCACATTTGATTAAAAAACTGAATTGAATGCACAATTTGATGTTTATGTGAGGCAAGTGAGTGCGAAGCAACAGGGAATAGACCAAAATCTAGGACAACAGGAACGGTTGAGTGAATAAGTATAGACAGATAGTCCTACAGGAAATTTGGCTGGTACAGATGAGGGTTCAGGAACAGACACTGGTAGGCTACATGGTTTATGTTCAGGTGGTTGGAAAAAGCAATTAAGGCACACAAAGACATTCTGGCCACCGACTGAGGTGAAGGAGCTAGTGTGATTGGGAAATATGACACAGGTGAGCAGGAGGAGAAAAGTCTGAGGGCATCTGGTGGGCAGGTAGAGAAATGCAGTATAGAGATGCGGAGATTTGGGGGAAGTGGAAATGGGTTCGGAAGGAGGGACAGAGAGACAGAATGGAAATTAAATGAAAATCTAAACACAACTAAGGAAGCCTTCGTGACAGTTGTGAATATATTGAAGCATTTCTGGCTTCCATCATTTATCATTTTCCATTGCTAATTCAATTCAGATCTCTAGTATGTCCTGAACTTCGCTCAGTAATGTAAAAAAAAAAAATGTCACCAAAAGAATCCACTTACCAAACACAAAATTTGATACTTGAAAATTTTGCAGAACCCCATGAAAATATAAAAAATGCAAAGGTATTTTTGTAATTGATTCCTACCAAATCTGCACATAACTAAAGTTAAGCTCTGATTAAGGTGAGAGAACTAAGATGATTATAGTTTCGTGATCGTTAAATACTTTTTTAAAAAGCCAATAATTGGTGGTCTGACGCAGGACGTGAACCGTCAGTTGCATCAAACAAACACATCCACACAAGTACTCAGCAACTGCTGAGTGCGTTGACACTGATAGTTGGCTTTTGACTCCCTATAAAGCACGATAACCGAGCCGGAGTTCCCATCACCTCATAAATATATATTTAACCGAGCTTAATACTTCATTGCTTGTGCGAATGGAAGCCTTTTCACTGTGTCACATCCTGGGAGGTATTGATTTATCCAAGCTCTAATTGCTGCGCGACTGCCAACTGCTTCAGTGCTTGAGTGTTTCACTGGAGGATAAAAAGATGGCTCTTGACTTGGGTTTTTCTTCTTTCTTTTTTTGCCCCTAGTCTGTGAATCTGTTGACATTTTCCTCTTCGTTAACCAGCCTTCAAACCCTGTTATAACTCATAATTTTTTTCTTTTCAATGTTAATTCCACATCTCTGACTGGGTAAGATCTGTTAATGAGCTGGTGGGTACATAGAGTCGATGCTGTTAGAAAAATGCATGGCCTGTGGGCTGTATGTGCAAGTGTCTATTCTTTGACTCTCATGTGAATTTGAAAACGTGTGAAATTACTGTTTCAGTCTGACCTTTTTTTGTTCTGTAAAAAAAAAAAAAAAATTCAGACTCCAGAAGAGGAGTCTGAATTTGGGAAATGTCATTCATGATAACATCCTTAATTCGGAAAAGTCAATTCCCTTGTTCACCTGTTCCAGCAAGTCTGCACCAGTTCGTCCAAATGGTCTGCTACATTCTGCTGTTAAAGACATACTATAGTGATTGTTGCCACTTCAAGTGATATGGAGCAATGGTTTCCTGAAAACGATGCAATGCAAATCCCTGCTGATGGTTTCACCTTATTCTGCGAAATGTGAGCTGGCGGTAGTCAAGTGCAAGGAAGAGTAGGAGCAATTGGATGGCTCAAAAATATCAAAAGCTCATGAAGCTAATGAAACGCATTCAGCACAGTTTTGTTGGACCTCAAGAATAGAAATTGTGTTTAACTGAGAAACAGTGAACTGAGAAACATACTGTTAACGGGGAAGTCGATCTTCAAGTTAATGAGCATTCTGCTCATTTTCAGGTTCATACTTATGTTTTGGGGTTGTTGGGAACGTAGAGGGGCGTGTTTGGGTTATCAGCATTTAAGAAACTGAATTCTTGACATCAATAGAATTATTAATGTAAGTAACAATTATTGATGATTATTAATAACAACGGGGCACCACCCTGTAAACAGGGACTAATAACCAAACGATAAACTAAGTCTCATAATTAGTGGCCACTCGTAATGTCAATAGTCGGGTGCGACTACACATTCGAAGTGACAGTGAAGGTTTAAGTTCGTACACTGACTACTACATCCAGTTCTTATTACACACATATACACAAGTAATCACAAACGACTGCTATTTAAAATATAACAGAATTTATTAAATCGGAATAATACGTGATCAGATCAATTAATATCACAACCAACAACGCTATCATACAATTTTATGTGCCTAATATCTAAACAAATGAATAAAATGGGTGAGGATGTATGTAATACAAGTATGTGTGTGTGTGTGTGTGTGGGTCTATGTGCGTGAAAAGAAAGGGGAGTCTTAAAACTACAGCTAAAGACTACAAAGATGGCGGAGTGGGTGTCAGCGTGTAAAAGGGGAGGGGCCTTAACGAGCTACAGCTAAACGAGCTACAGCTAAAACATACCACCAGATGGCGGAGTCGAGTGACTTAGACAAAATGGCGGAGGGCGGTCAGTTGTATGTAATCACGTGTGTGTGAGCACATGTGTTGGGACAATAGGTGAGAGTTTCACTCACAATCAGCCGAAGCTCTATGTGCTTGTAAGTTACGGAAAAACAAGAGAAATAAAAGGGCAGAGAGAGGAATCAGAGTTTCTGCGTGCGATGTCGCGTTGTAGTGCAAATGAGGATCGCTGATCGTATCTCACACAAGTTGCCGTTGTGGGCAGCGGGTGCTGCTTCGTCTTTCAGCGCGCGGGTGAGGCTGCTGATTCGGTCCTGCTCGCTGCAGAGAGGGGGGCCTGTGGTTTTCAACGTCGGCTGAGACACGTGTTGGTTCGTATCTCCCGGTAATGGTCGGTGAAGGAAGAGGTTTTGGTCTTCCTGGTACCGTTGCGTGCACACAAAAGGCGGGGAGCGGATCGCGGGAGAGGGATGCGCTCTCGCGCGCCAAGGCCTTAACTCAGAATCTACGTGGTCGGGTTCGGCCAGCGAAATGGCACGTGCGTGCTGAGTTGAGGGGGGGGGGGTGAGGTCGATCGGGTCCTCTGTGGTTCTTCTTAGAGGCCGGACGGGAGTCCAGAGCGAAGAGACCGATTTTGGCTGCGTTGGTGCTTATAGGCGGGTCAGCCCGCACAGCGGGAGATTGCTTTTCGGCCAATGAAGCGTCCGTCTCAGCTGAGGCCGAAGGCGGGAGGTGTGGTCATCTCCCGAGGGGGCAAGGATCAAACCTCCGGTCAGCTTGTGAAGAGGGGAGACCAAATGTGAGGGACTCAGCCAGCCAGGAGGTGGCGCCAGACCCCAACAGGGTTCTACTAACTAGAACATGTTCATATTTTTTAAAGGTGCTAAATTCAATATTCAGAGCATTGAGATAGCAGCAAACAATTTGCTATATGACAATATAGTGGAGTAATGTTTACCCGAGCAGAGAATGATAGCTCAGCTTGATAGCTGAGCTATGTCACCATTGCTACTGTTTGCACTGTTAGCTGCAAGCTGCCGGCCATATTGAGAACCGTTGAGAGGCAATAGAAATGCTCCAAATCTCAAACATGTATTCACCCTCTGTCTCTGTTTTAGCTCCTGTCTCTTTAAGGCACCGCGCCCGCCTCCATCACATCTCCGAAATCGTAGCAAAACATTTCCAATAGGCGTTATTTGGATAAACTGACCACATATTGGGAATCTAAATGTTCACTTTCTTCCCTGAAAACATTACATTTGTATGTTAAAATATTCTATAAAATGTATTTAAAGTGACGGTTGATGCCATAAATGGCAAGCACTCAGCCAAAAATGAACCTTAAAAAAACAACTAGTTCCGGGGAAAAGTTAGTGGAATATTCATAACTATGTTTTCATTAGAGTGCAATGAGTTGCTTTAAAGCAGGGGTGTCAAACTCATTTTCACTCTGGGGCCACATCAGCATCATGGTCGCCCTCAAAGGGCCGGTTGTAAATGTAAGACGGTGTAAATGTAACTACTCCTAACATATTTAGTTTAGTTTCCCGGGATATCTGTGACTTCCACAACACGTACTAAGCAGAAATAGAGGTTATTGTTTCCATGGTTAATGGCGGACAGTTGAACGGTTTTCAGGGCGATAAGCCACGCCCCCTCTCCGGCGCGTCCAGTGCGAATGAACACAAATAGCCCCCGGCGAGACCGGCGGCGCAAATGGCTCAACTCAACTTTTTTTTTTATACTCAAACATCTCCGCGACTTATTGAGTGGCGTAATAATGGCGCAACACAGAGCTCGTCAGAGCAGATTTTTAAATCGGCTGAATCTTGACAAACCGACCACAGATTTGGTGCTTAAACAACTAACTTCTCGCCTCAAAACATCCTAAAATTACTTTGTGTGACTTAACAACAGTAGTATTTCGAAAGTTTCAACTTCCAGTTGTGTGATTTCTCCTCCGCCATTGTTCCTGTTGCAAAATGCATTCTGGGATATTTGGCTGTCCCAAGTACAGACAAGTCACCTCTGATGCATCCCCGGTAAAATGGGCGGAGCCACATCCGGGCATTGGGACCGTGCTTGGCTCGATGTGAACTTTGAATTGGAACAGTACTTGTGCTGAGACTGATGATGTTTCACAAGTCCATGAGTTCACAAGTACAGAGAAGTACGCATGTTGAGAAAGGCACGACCACTTGTTGGAAATCCTCTTTCTGGGTTGTTGCATCTCCTGTCCACCTGTTGTGATAGTTTTAATGTCGGCACACAGACAACATGCTATCTCATCACTTCCACTTTCTAGCTCATAATTTAGACCATGGGGATATTTTTATTTTCCCATCTAACTTTTAATTTTTGTAAAAAAAAAATTAAAAAACTTTTTTTTTTTGCTGACGGATTCGAGGGCCACATAAAATAACGTGGCGGGCCGCATCCATGTTTGACACCCCTGCTTTAAAGCCTTTCACATTGGGACCAGGTCCTCTTCCACAGAGTCCGCCATGTTGTACCGCCATGTGCAATCTGCAACCTCACTGCTAGATGCCATGAAATCATACACACTGGTTCTTTAACAACAACAAAAAGAGAAAACAAGACAACTGTGTTCCAAATGTTCCAGCTTCTGAAATGTAAGGATTTGCTCTTATCCCAATTTTTTCATTGCAAATTTAATTAATTTGTGTTTTGGACTGTTTGGACTGAAAACGGTTGAGAATGCCAAGACATTTTTCACAATCTTCTTAGCATTTTATAGACTAAAAGACTAATCAATTAGTTACAAAAAATACAGTTTGAGCTAACTGATTATGTACACAATTGCTAGTTGCAGAAAACGGTTCCCTAATTGCCAGAAACTGTCATTGCTCCAGCACACACACACACACACACACACACACACACACACACACACACACACACACACACACACACACACACACAGTACAAGTTTCCGCAAATACACAAAGCCAAAAGGTATTTCATTTTTCAACTACTTGCTCATGCTGGTGCTGATTTGAAAACACACACACACACACACAAACAAAGGCCTGCAGGTGTGTATGTTTTCTTTATTAAAAACCAGAAAGCGCAATTAGCTGCAGAATATGCTTAACCCTTTATCGCTCCCTCAGCTCGAGGACATATTGCTTCTTCCCTTCCATTATTAAAAATATCACAGACATGAGAGGAGGAGGGGAGCAGACAGGAAATATCACAGCTACATGTTTGGAATGTGGTGGATGGGAATGTGTTCTATTTCGTGGTAGGAGGGCAGGTGTTGCATTGTGTGTGTTTGAACTGTGTGAACGGGAGACTTGATACATGTTTATCTATTCACTTATAAATATATAATATGTACTTCTTATACTGATCGGTAGTTTAATCTCTAACAATTTATCATATTTTATAAACTCCTCATATAATCTATTCATGGGATCTTTTTTTGATGTTTTTTCATTGAGTTTCAACATTAGAAAACTAACATGACATTACTAAGATAAATAAATAACTGAATAAAATAATAAGTATAAAATAAATGTAATGCATCAATACATTTTAAAAAGCATGTAAATGTAGAGGAGTATAACGCACAATATTTCTCTATGAAATGTAGTTGTTTTGAAGTTCTGTGTAAAGAGGAAATACTTAAGTTAAGTACAGTTCTTGAGTACATGTAATTAAATGCATTTCACCATTGATACATGATAACACTCACATGGACCATTCAAGGTTATGTTGTCAGTTTGGGATTAATGACTTAAAAAATAACTGAATAAAAACTAATAATATTAAACTTTTGTAAAAAATTTGTCAGTCATGACCTACACACCAATCTCTGGCCCTGATTTAACCAACACGAGAAGGTGAAAACAAACCCTCAAAATAAAGACCTTGTTCAACGCATTGAAAATTCACAGGGATGTATTTTACTACAACCAGCCCCACTAAATGCTATATTTCTGTTGTATTTCAAAGCTGTTACTGTGCTGCGTGTAGAATTGTTCCTGCGGTTTATTTTTTTAGGTCTTTGGTCCAACATGTTGCTCATGGTTCAGAGCTTGTGGTTTCACCTCTGGTTCATTCGGGCAGACCGAGACTTCCCTCTACATCCTGACGTCCTGCTCAGTAATCCAGCTGTGACTCTCACAGCAGAAACAGGTGTCTGTGTCGTCTCCTCCGGTCGGGGCCAGTGGGACATCAGGTCTGTGTGTTGTTCAGTGCGTCGTCCAGCTTAACTCAGATTTTGTGCGCTCCACTCTGCAGGGAGGAGGACTTTGTGTTTGTGATGTAGTTCTCTGGAGGCAGGAGACTGCTCAGGCCTCAGGCCCGCCTCAGGGTCCCTCTCTGCTCGGTTGCTCCAGTTTTCTGTCTTAAAAACTTTTTTTATGCAAGCTCTGACTTGAAATATGACCTGAGTTTTTCTCATTTTTGAATATAGTTGTATGCAATTATATCCCCCCGAAAGACCAATGCTGGGTTGTACAGATTTACACAGTCTGACCTGTTGTGTTTAATCATTCAGCGACAAAAAGTTGCAAATTTTGTTATTTCCACAAATGTATTACTTTTTAAGGTAATTCAAGGCAGGGAGACACATTGATGGAAGCAATATGAACAGGAATTTAGCATTAGAACCTAATGTCCCAGGCTGAGCCAGGTGTTGTCGTCCACAGTCTGCAGATGAAATCTCAGTGTGCTTAGTTAAAACCTGTTCAAAAAATTGCATACCCACACTAAAAAGAGTATATGTCAGCAACCACAATGTCTATTTGAATAGTTTTGGTGGTATAATAAAGGGAACACTTGTGACATTTGTTCAGATGTGTAAATATCAGTACTATCTATGTTACTGGTTAAGAGTAAATGAAGATGGGTCACGGAACAAATTGAAAGGTTTCAAGTTTGCCTAAAAAACAACTCCCTTACAGGATTAATATATCTTTGGAATGATGCAGCTGCAGGTCTAAACCTCTCCCAAATCCTAGCACGATATGTGAGCAGACTCTCTGAAAAGTTTGACTTTGATAAAGTGAAGCAGAACAAAATTAGAGAGGTTTTAGTGCAGAGAGTTCAGGCAAGGTCTCCAAAATGGTCATTTTGGCACCATCTGTGCCATTTGAATTTTCTCATGTACCAAACTATATATTTCAATTGTATATCACGAATGGTGTTCAGTACATCCAAATACAGCAGTTTTGGCTTTAATTTGAAAGCCAGAATCCTCTGAGTCCTCTCTGCGTACTGGAGTTGTTCTTGATGTCAGAGCCCTGCGTACGCACAGGGGGCTATCTCAGCAATCCATTGGTCGATTTCAGTGATTGACACCTCATTTGAAGCATTAGAGCCAATAGAATTTAGCTAAACAGACCAAAATGAGATTGACAGCACTGTTAGCCAATCGGAATCAGCAGGGCGCCGTCCTGTGAGACATGCTGGTTGTGACGCAAGGCGATTCTTAGACTTCCTGCTTGGACTCACAGCACCGTAGAAACGCCCGGAACCACAATAACGACCACAATAATCTGTTTCCTGTGACGAGGAAAGTTTATTTTGAAAAGACCGTATGCATGTAATAAGTGGAGACTGACATGTTGCTGGAAAAAAACGAGGAATATCTTTTTCGTAAAATACCATGTGAACTGTTGCATGATGTCAACTGTACTTTTAGTTTCGTGCAGGACATGGACAGCGGCCTCCTAGACGAAAGTCCTGTTTGTTTGACCCGTCCAGGTCTATTTTTCCTTTTCATACTGTGATGACCCCTCCCTTCCACCAGGGGTCTGTGTCTGTTTCTTCTCAGGTTGTCTTGCAGGATGTTGATCGGCAGCTAACGAGCCCCACCTGAGCCTGCTGGGTTGGTCCCAGCTATAAAGGCTGCCCCTCTTCTTTGGCTGGGTTCCTCTCTGACTCCTGTGTGGAGGACCTGGCTGGCTGCTGCCTTGTTCTGAGTGTTTATTTAGTTAGTTGTACTTTAAATAAATGTCTATTTATCCCTCGTCTTGTCTCCCTCATGTTACGACTTTTTGAGCCTTGTCGTGACAATACTATGTCAGTTGCTGTACCTGTAATGCCGCTGGTGGGTGCGTCGCATAAACAAACGCTAAATGAGCGTCTGTGTCGGAAAGAAAAATGTGCATGTTGATGGAAATAGTTGTCACATGTCGGGTGATTAAGGTTTTAATAAACTCAAGTTGGAGTAGAGCATGACGATGTCTTGTTGTCGTCGATGTCTGCCACCATCATGACTACAAAACCCTCCGAACGCCTTGGATGTCTTCAGTCAGCCTCTCACATATTACAACTTGTAATATCCTCCAACTGTTGGATTTCTCAGGAAAGAAATAATTGAAATAGAATGCGAGTGAGTGAAAGATTCACAAAGCACGGGACTCCGCTGCAGCTGAAGAAGGCTCGAGGGTGTGCAGTTATATGAGTCTGAAGATTAAAAAAAAGACTGATTCTAGTTGCACCTGCACAGATACTGCAGCAGACAGTGATCAGAAACCTGGATGACATGTTTACATGCCTCGGTTTCCCTGTTTGTTTCTGAGGAACAGAGCCGGCGTAATTATCAAAAGCAGGATAAGGGTTGGTTTGAGTGACTGAAGCAAAGATATGACGATTATGTGCGCAAACACAAATGGTGTGCTCTTAAAAACTGCAGGATGTGTTTATGTGTTTACTTCACCCCCCCCCCCCCCCCCCCGGGATTATTTTACATTTGTATGGCCTTATCTTTGTGTTGACTTTGTGTATGTACAATTTCACTTCACTGCAGTTTTTTTACCATGTGTATATATATATATATATATAAATAAATATGGTTCTATATTAACCATATAAAAGACAAAACCACTAAAGATTTGTTTGATTCATAAAACAAATTAACAGCAGACATGTTGTTCTTCAATAGTAATCCTAATTTCTAGTTTACTATCCTGAGGTTTGAGCCTTGATTAGATGATGGAATCTTTTTTCTCGTTCTCCCCTCCAGTCTGTCTCCGTGCCAAAACAACACAACACAATAATACGATTACAACACTGAGTGGGCAGCGATGCCCAGATTTTAAAAGGTTGTGTGGTAGAGAAAGACACACACACACACACACACACACTCAGGTTTTATATTTTCTCCTCTTATGGTGTTTCTGGTTTTCAACCAGAAACTGAAAACATGGAATTACTTTATCCATTTTACTGTGAAATTCTTTCACTACCTTTGCTCTGTTCTCTTAATCCTCTTTGTCTTTTTAATAAGTTATCTCCATCTTAATTTGCAACAACAGAGGGGACGAAAAAGAAAGGGGAAGAAAAAGAAATCCGAGTTCAGGGTCAAAGAACAATATAGAGTTGATGTAGGTGCTGGTTATAGTACTAATAATGATATATGAATATTGATATTAACCACAGTTGTAGTTATAGTAGAAAAAACGGGTGGAATAGGCGGTTTTAGTAGTGGTAATGGTAGTAGCAGAAGTAAGAGTACAGATAATGCTAGTAGCCGTAGCAGTACTGTAGCAGTAGTCACTGTTGTCATCTTAGCATTCATACTTGTACGGCAATAACAACAGAAAACGGGTCAGTTGTAGTACATTTCCCAGGAAAGGCTAGAGACTACTTCAGGCGCTTGAGATCTGCGTACTTCCAGGGACGTAACGCCCCAGGTCTAGAAGAAGACCATGCCTTCAAGTCGCTATTCTTGCACAATCTCCACGACAACGTGAGATACGATGTTACTATGCACTGCAGAACGAGTAACCTCACCATGCCAGAGATTAGGAAGTACGCGCAACTTGCATGGGAGACTCGCGGAAGGCCGACAAATCTGTACGAAGACACCGCCATAGTCTTGGGCATCCAACAGTCGAGCGACTCCGACCTAGCGTTGGAAGACGACAAGAGGCCTTGGCCTAGCCAGCCCTGTTCACCCCCGAGGAATCGACAACCGTGGCGGTCGAAAGACCAACGGAACCAGGGGGGGTGAAAGACGCCCTCAAGGGCAACATCAGGTAACGCTGACTCGCAGCCCACCTGACTAAGCCAAGTGACCTTTCCCCCTGCCACCAAGCCTACTTGGTAGGGTGGGGAAGAGAACTCAGCACACTTCCGGAAACGACCACTCCCATTTCGCACCTTGTTCTTCAACCTTCTTGGGCGACCTTGCTCGCAAAGGCAACGCCCATTATGTATATATCTATACATATTCTTCAGTCTTACTGGGGGGCCATAACACTCTTGCTCTACCCGATTCCGGGTTAGAAACGAGCCTAATGTGTTCCCCCACCGTTTCAAATACACCTCTAGGGTGCCACAACCTTAGAGGACCTTTCGAGCACCCTAGCTCGTAAGATCTTTTGTCAACTAAGCCTTGTTTATCCTGCTCTGTCAGCATGATCCACCTCCAGCTTGTTCAACGAAGCCACCGCCTTCTTTCAGCCGAGTCACCGCCCGGGCCTGTCAAGCCGCCAGTGCCGTAGGTAACTGAACTTGACTTGCGCGCCGGACCTGTCTCCATCTCTAATTAGGAGGGTGGGGGGAGGGAGATATCACCAGCCCGCCATGACACACTCCAGAGTGAAACCGTTCGCGACGCTTCCCTGAGTGCTGTGGAGGAAAAACTCCTCTCGAGGTGCGTGTAGCAGACCAGCACACGTGGTCTGATAGCTCTTCAGAAACACGGCGCTAAAAACGTTACCGAAACTGGTTTACCGTCAGAAAGGATTTTAATCCTGCTGTTGCAATTACAGTTATGCAATGGTGTACATTAATCTTTGAAATATTAAACAATTAACCCCCCTTTGGAAAAAACTCTTCCCAGCCCTAGGAGAACACGTCTTCCCCCGGGCCGTAACTAACCGGAAGAGCAAAACTCTTGACTATATCCCTCCCTCATATTCATTCGCGACTCCTCCCCTTTCATCTATCTCAATTTTTATTGGCTGCCTACCCTCACACCTCAGTAAACGCCTGTCTACACATCTCGCTCTCTCCTGAGCAGCTAACACATTCAATGATTGTCAGTTATTGTTTAATCCCATCTATAATAATCCGTCAAAATGAAAGTTAAACTTCGGCAACTTGGCAGAAGTTTCATGCTTCTGCATGTTTATGTTTATGTTTATCTTAATTATGCATTCCCAAACCCCTTATGATTATGACTAATTATGAACCTTAATTATGAATTATTAAACACTATTATATCTACTAATCACCCCTGTTTTGCTCAAATTTCTTACAATTCCCCCCTAACCCACAGTTCACTGTGAGTTAGTTACTCGAATGTAGTAAGTTACTCAAATGTTGTTAGTTACACAAATATCGTTAGTTACTCAAATGTAGTCAGTTACTCAAATGTTGTTAGTTACACAAATATCGTTAGTTACTCAAATGTCCCTGGAGACCTCCCCCCTACTCAATCCAGGAAGAGGCTCCCTATCTATCTAAACAGAGGCAAACAATTCATGCATACAGATATCATTTCAAGTATTTCTGTTCAGTCCGTTTCAAAATTGAGTCCGTAAAAAGAAGACAAAAAAGGAAAATTTAATCCGTAAAAAAGGGAAAGATAGAATCCGTAACAAAGGAAAAGATCGACTGCGTTGAAAATCACTGCCTTCCATGTCTTGGGGCTGGCAGGATCAGGATACAGCCTGTAGGCTAGAGAACACATACTGAGAAGCCTTGACTGTTAATTTACCCTTGACAAAATTACATTTCTTAACCTTTACACCCTAAAATCCCATTATAACCCATTAATCAAAAATAAAATCTCAAATTACTCATCCAGAACAATCAGTCTATTTCCCAAATTTCCAATATCTCACCGGATGTGTTAGAAGTCCATCTGGGCCTTTATCAGGTCCTTCAGGATCTCCGAGAGGATGGTCAGGAATCGCTTGTGAAGCTCCGCTATGGCACCGCTGGTGGCCTCATCTAGACTGTGGCCATCAGAAGCTCCAATTCTCCCTCATCCTCGACACATAACTGGTTGCCCTGGACTGGTGTCTGGCTCATCGTTGAAGCAATAAACCCCTGTAGGAGTCCACGGATGCAAGGGAACCCACATCCACAGACGACTAGGAGGGCTACGACGACAACACACAGAGTAGTTACGATTGACAAAAATGTATGTTTCCACTTGCCAAACATACTCCCCAACCAGTCGGTGAATGGATCAGTGGCACCAGAGTTCTCCGCTAGCTCTTGGCTGAGTGCTGTCAGTCCCTCCAGAGCCCTGGTCACCGATCCATCAGGAGCTGTGTTATTTGGAATGAAAGTACAGCAAGCAGTCCCAAACATCTGACAAACGCCACCTTTCTCTGCTAATATCATATCTAATGCCATTCTGTTCTGCAAGGTCATTAAACTAGTCTTTGCCAGCTGTGCATGCAGTCCTGATATGGCATCTCTGGTGAAGTTTACAAAACGCTGTTGGTTATAGTAAATGTAGTTGATCCAATCGACATTTTTATTAATCGTTACCCACCAGAAAAATGCAGATTCAAAACCGGCAGCTATTTGATTTCTGGCTTTGAATTCATCCGGCACCCCCCTTGGCACTCCTATGCCATCTATGTATACTTGGTCATCGAAGGCTCCCTTCGGCCTACCAGCATCTCTTTTGGATCTTCTGTTAGCATGTGGGTGTGGAGAGATGAGTTCTCTATATGTTACATCATTGACAGGCAAGATATAGAATGGTAATATAAGTTGCACCAACGCACATCTGCCTGTCCAATCTTTAGGCAGGATTGGATATATGGTTCCTCCTCCACACCACCACCATAAATCAGCTCTGGGTGCTGTCTGTCTTAACACACTGTTATATAGATAGTCGCTAGCATTGTGACTGTTGCTACAATTTGCTTCAATAATACTGCCTACATTGGGCCCCATAGCTGTATCTGAGACTATACAATCAAATGGACCCTCTGAAACCTTGAACAGAGGTGGGGTATTATATTCTACAGGTGGGTAATCCCAGTGCAGCCCCTGACAAGTGTGATGGAGGGGCAAAGTGTCATCAGTAAACAGAGTTAAAATACAACTAAATTCAGGGCTTAGGGGTCTAAATCTTGAAGGAACTGGTGTTGCTAGGGGTCTAGGCCCTGAACACACAATACAATCTGTACTTCTCTGACTTGAAGCCGTATATTGTACCCACCGGAGCCATAAATTCCCATCTGCCATCCCAGTTTCCACCCCCGGTACCTCATTCTCTGCATCAGTCGTATGTCGAACCTGGTCATCCATGATCTTTTTGGCAGGCTTAACAATGATCCTAATAAGCCCTTGTGGAGCAGGACTATCAGTAGTGGCCTTTCCCTGTACTACGTAAAGTCCTCCGTCTGTCAATTTTGGGTCTGTTAAGGTAAGTCTTAAAGGATTACATCTACCCACCCCCTTTCTACACATGTGATAAGAAGCTGGGGCATTTAACATCTTTAGTCGGTCTTTAAGACCTGGGTTGGGGTCTTTTCCTAAACTCTCGCCACCTGTGTTCATCGTTGCCCACCCCCAATCTTCACAATCACAGTTATGATACGATAACAGCTTACCATACTTATTTGTGGCGGGCCCACACTCGTCAGTTATGATGCACAAGGTCTTGGACATCCACCCGTAGGTGTGTTCATACCTGGGACAGGAAACTACTTCACAGAAGTCGAACTGGACCGTTGATGTTGTACCTTCTTTGAACGTAAGAGTGAGAGTTACATTTTCATAGGTGAGTGTCGTCAGAGAAGCCTCTCTACGTGGTCTGAGATTGGTTTGATTAGTTACTGAAGCTAAATTTCGAATCCTGATGTAGTCATGCATGTGTTCTGGCTCCTGTCTGTGGTTAATTCCCCATACTAAGAGGGAAACTGCTGAAATCAGGACGAAAGTAATTACAGACTTCCATAACCTACTGAAGCTAGAGTCTCCCAATGGAAGGCCTCGCTTAAACTGTGGGGGAAACGTCATTGTCAGTACTGTCTAAACCCTCTTTTGAGGTGTCTTTAACTTCAAATTTTGCCTGTCTGATGTTCAATCCTGTCTCTGCGAGTGTCTCACTCGTTACCTTCGCTGCTGCACAGTGAGTGAGGTGGTGCCAAGTAGCTCCAGTTTTACCTTTCACCTTTACTGCATGTGAGGTTGCCAATACTACCTCCCATGGACCGGTCCACCTTGGTTCACTCCACTTGCGCTTGTGGACTTTTATCCACACCAGACTGCCTGGTGACACGACAGGAGGCGGCTTCCTTTCGTCAGCTCCTGCTTCTGCGTTTGTCACCTGAGAAAACAAAACTCGGCTCATGTTAGTTAGCGCTCTTGTGTATTCCTCAATTTCTAAAGTTAGCAAGTCTAGGCTAGGACCATGACTACTGGTCCGTGGTGGGCCAGACATAGGTCTTCCTGTGAGTAGCTCATGTGGTGTTAAGTGTGTACTATTGTGTTCTGTATTTCTCATGGACATTAGTGCCAAAGGCAAGGCGTCTGGCCATTTGATAGATGTGGTGTGACAGATTTTAGCAATTTTCCTTTTTAAAGTTTGATTAGCTCTCTCCACTATTCCCTGAGATACTGGATGATAAACTGATCCAAACCTATGTTGGATTCCTAGACACTTTTCTACTGCTGCTAAGTGTACATTAGCAAAATGAGAGCCATTGTCTGAATGTATAACTCTCGGGAGACCATATCTCGGAACAAGTTCATTCCTGAGCCACTTTACCACTGTTGCACCATCTTCATTTCGGCAGGGTATTGCTTCAACCCATCGGGAAAACCGATCTACCATTACCAACATGTATCGCAACCCTCTCACTCTGTTGTCTGCACCCATGTCTGTATAATCAATACAAATTTCCTGGAAAGGAGCTCGTGGTACAGGATAGCTCCCCATTGGGCACTTATACACTGGTTTGTTATTATACCCATTACAAGTTGCACAGTTTGTTACAAAGTTTTCTACCATCTCTTTAGAATATGGATGCCACCAATGTTTCTCCAACGCTGCACATGTTCGCTTTTTCGACTCGTGAGATGGACCATGTGCTTCAATCATTAGTAAGTGTACCAGCTCGGCAGGAGCAACCATTCGTCCATCATGGGACCTCCACAATCCTTCCCTGCAGGATGCTCCATGAGCTAACCACTGGGAATGCTCATAAGCACCAGCTTTTTTCTGCAACAAAACAAGGTCACCTTCATCGGGGGCTTGCTGTGGCTCGTTTACACTTATTACCAACATTTGTGTTTCATTACCAATGTACCCTCCAGCTCTCTTAGCTGCAAGGTCAGCTGCGTTGTTACCCCTTGCTTCTTGATCGTCCTCCCTCGAGTGACCCCTGCACTTTATCACAGAAATTTGTGCTGGCAGCATTACAGCATCCAACAGATTCTTCAGCGCCTCATGGTGTTTGACTGGGGCTCCTGAACTCGTCAAAAACCCTCTTCTCAGCCATTGCGGTCCATCCAAGTGTACTGCACCATGAGCGTATGCAGAATCCGTGTAGATGTTTACTCTTCTGTCCTTGGCCAAAGTAAGGGCTCGAGTTAGCCCTATCACTTCTGCCAGTTGAGCTGAAGCAGGTTGAGGAATAATTGCTGCTTCTGCCTCCACCAATGTCCCATCAGGTAGTTGCTCCACTACCGCGTATGAAGCCACATTACCTGTTGGTCCTCGGTAACAACAGCCGTCACAAAAGAGTGTCATCTCTGCATCTGGATCTTTTTCTCCTTCCAAGTCTGATCTTAACTTGGTCTCCTTTCCAGCCATTTCTGCACAGTCGTGGGTGCCTTCATCATTTGGCAATCCAGTTGCCATATTTACTCCCTGTGAGGTGAAGGATAAGTGGGGCTGTGTCAATGTGTCTGATACCCTAGCTCCTCTTGTAGCTGTTAGAGTAAAGGCTTGAGTCTCTAGATAGGCGACTACACCATGCTGTGTGTGTATTTTCAATGGGTGGCACATAACTATATATGCTGTCTTTTGGACAGCCCTGACTATTGCTGCCAAATGTCTGGTGCAACCTACCTGTCCTAGCTCTATGGGGTCTAGTTTAGAACTATGGTAAGTCAAAACTGCTCTTCCCTCTCTCCTCATCTGATATAAGACTGCGTTTACTACCCCCTGCTTTTCCCCTACATCTAAATGGAAGTCAGATCCATAATCTGGGACTGCTAATGCGGCTGCCTGAGTCAGACACTGCTTGGTCTTGATGAATGCTTCCTCTCCTTCAATTGTCCAGATCAATTCTGCCTTCAGGTTTCGGTTACCCACTTTAGTCAGCATGTCATGCAGAGGCTGAGTGAGGTTGACATAGTCTGGCACATAGCTTCGGCTGTAACCAGTCAATCCCAGAAATCCAAGCATTTCTTGGACAATTTTGGGTTTGGGGTAGGTCAATGCCGCTGATTTCTGTTCAGGTGAAATCTTTTTCTTGTTTCCTGAGAGTACTCTTCCCAGGAATGTCACCTGTCTTCTCCCAATTTGAGTCTTCTGTTTTTTGATCTTGTAGCCGTGCTCTGCTACTCTCCTCATCACAGCTCCAGTTGCTGCCAGGCAACTTTCTGCTGATGGAGCTGCCAACAGTAGATCGTCAACATACTGTATTAGGGTCACTCCGTCTGGCAGTTTCAAATTCTTCAAATCGTCTTTCAATGCTGCATTGAATATGCCGGGGCTGTCTTTGAACCCTTGAGACATTCGGTTGTAAGTATATCTGTGTCCCTGAAATGTGAATGCAAACATCTCTTGACTGGCAGGATCAAGTGGCAGACAAAAGAATGCGTTTGCCAGATCCAGTACTGTGAAATACTGGTGTTGTGGGCTTATGTTCTGTAGTGCCACATATGGGTTGGGCACTGCAATTCCTTTCGTCTTTGTGGCTTGATTTACTTCTCTTAAATCATGTACCATCCTCCAACCTTTTCCTCCAGCTTTGGGAACTGGCAATATGGGCGTGTTCCAATGAGATTCTGCTGATCTCAACACTCCTGCTTCAAGCAGGCCATGAATGGTGGCTGTTATCCCTTCCACAGCATCTTTGCTAAGACGATATTGTGGTTTCCACACCGATGGCTGTCCAGATTTCTTTTCTATGGTTACCAAATGGTGTGGAGTGCAGCCGACATCATAGTCGCCTTTTGCCCACAGATGTTCTGGCATTTCATTCAACAAGTCTTCTGCTGCGGGGTGGTCAGTCAACTCACGGCCGTGATGTCTTTCCAATTCCTGCCTCTCCGATACTCCATTCTCCCTGCTGCAATGTGCTATTTTCCAGATTGTCTTGTCTGGACTGTGATGAAGTAGCGGTGAGGCAGTGGAACACCAGTCTGTTATTTCCTGGGCTCTCTTCATCATCGGTCCTAGTGAGCGGGCCTCCTGCCCTGCTGCTATGGCTAACGTGACATGGGGTTCACTCTCATGGTGCAGTTCATACCATTGTGCTTGAGTTTCAGTGAGTTCACAGTGTGCTGCAACTCCTTCTGCACCCACAAAGATGTCTGTGATCCTGATCATCTCTTGCACTCCTTCTCGTTCTTCCTCCCATGCGTCAGCATATTCTTCGTCAGGTGTCCTCAAGTAATTATAGGTGCAATGGAATGGGTCAATAGGGGAACCATATGCTCCCTGGCTGTTGATCCATGGCTTCCAGTCTTGGTATGTTTTGTTGACACACGGCTGTTCTCTCTCTCCTGGCACCAGCCTGGTCCAAAACACTTCAGTCTTTTCTTCTGCTTGTTCAGAATTTGTCATGAAGAGAATTCTTCCCCCATGTGTCTGCCATGGAGTCAGTGGTTGACCTTTGAACGTAATTCTAAGTCCGTCTGCTGAACATTGAATTTCAGCTCCAACCCTTGTCATCAAATCTCTTCCCATTAAGTTGACAGGGCATTTGGGTGAGTACAGGAATTGATGAAGCAAACATTGTCTTCCTAGTGTAGTTTCCAATGGTGTTGTGAATCTCTGCACCTCTGTTTTTCCCGAATATCCAACCGTTCTCATCGTTTTATCCGAGAGTGGGGGTGTTTTCCCATTTAGGTTTCGTAAGCATGAGGCTGCGGCACCAGAGTCAACCATCATCTCTGTGTCAACTCCGGCAACGCTACAGGTCACCATTGGTTCTGTCTGAGCCCTGTAAACCACCCATGCTTCTGGATCTTCTGGGCCTCCTCAGTACTCACTCTGTTGGTGAGCCTCCTCCCATTGTCCTTGTGACCTCATGGGCATCTGTTGGCGGTGAGGTCCCATGATGGGAGGTGCAGGTGGTCCTGGCGGACCTGGTCTTGGGTACTGCTGCCGCTGGGGTGAGAATGGAGCCTGTCGTGGTGACGCACTGAACTGCATTCCTCCTCCCATTTGCCTTGGGCAGTCTCAGGCCCAATGGCCCCATCTCCCACAGGTGTAGCATTCACCAAACCTGTCAGGGTTTTCTCTGTTTCCTGGTTGGCCATATCCGCCTGCTTGGTAAGCTCTGCCTCTTCCATATTCTCCGCCTCTGTTGGATGCACGTGCACGTCCTCTGCCTCTATAGGGCGGAGGCTGGTAGTACTCCACCATGGGGGCTGGCTCTGCTGGAGTTGGTGGCTGCTGGGCTTCTGCTGCTATCATCTGTTTCTTGGCCTGAAGTTTTTTAGTGAGTTCTCTGTCAGCCTCTGCTAGTTGAAGTTTCAACAGTCGCTGCGTCATTTTCTTTATGTCATCTTCTCCACTTGTCTCCTCCGCTAGATGCCTTTGGGTGTAGTGAGTAAGGTGTTCTCTCCACATGGCATCAGTCATGTTACTCAATCCCACTACTCCACGCAGCGCTGTTCGTACTGTTGGGGGCAGGCCCTGCTGTACAGTGTGCCGCCATACAACAGTGGTGGCCTCATCGCTGTCATGTCTCCCTCCTGTGGCCATAAACCACTCTACTTCAGCTCTTTTCAGATACTGATGTGTCTCTTCCTCTGATTTTATCTTCAGTCCAGAAAGAGAGTTCATATTGGGTTTTGTGGCCCAGATGCCCCTCATTGCTGACCAGAAAACTCCTCGGAAGTTGTCAAATGAGGTTTCATCCCCCCTATTGGTCGTTCCTGTACTTACTTCCAAAATATTCAGTTGGGCTGTTCCTTCTGTTCGGATTATCATGGCACGGATGTCTCCCAATGCCAATTTATCAGCTGCTGTGAGTTTTTCAAAGACACGGATCCACGGATTGGCTCCACCGGCCAGCGGTGGCAATGCCTTTTCCAGTGCGTCCATGTCTCGATGTCCCCATGGCACAAACTCAGCTTGTCCGTTGGATTTTACCAGCAGGGGGTACTGTTGGGTATGGGCTAATGGTGTCATCTCACCTCTTACAGGATAGATATGATCTCCATAGCACTCTGGTTGCCTCCTGTTCCTACTGGATCGTCTGGCAGGTGAGCGACCTCCATCTTCTCCTTCTACTCTCTTTCTTCTGTCCTCATCAGTGTCTTCATCGCCACTGGTGATTGCTGTCCGTCTGTTCTCAGGGGTGAGGAACAAGTAACCTTTTGCTTTATACTCACCCATCCTCAGATTCCCTTCCTTTTCCTCTTCACTTTTTTCCTGTCTTCCTTTCTTGCCTGATGTCAATTCTTGATGGTTTCTAAACCACTCTTGTTCCCAGATAAGTTGTTTGTCCACCCTTTCATGACGTTGTTCCAGGGGCAACATCTCTGGAGCTTGGATATCACCGAAGGGCCCTGAGGTCTCTCCTTCAACTCTGCCCCCCATTGCCCCTTGCTGGTCATGGCAACTCTCTGGAGTACTTACCGTCACTCCTGTACTGTCAGTCTGTGAGCTGATGTCTTCAAGCTCGTTCCCAGACCTGCTTCCCTCTTCACTCTCCTCTTCCATATCCAATGTTCCCCCTTTGACTCTGTAGACAGGTGCTTGGATTGAGGGATAGATTGTTCTCTTCACTTTCACATATGGCGGGGGAGGTGAGGAAAGCCCAGTCTGTCCATGTGCTTCCGTCAGCACTGACGGGTATACTGCTGTGTTGCCAGGGGTGTCAGGTCTGGTAGTGGTGGTGGATTTGAAGCCAGTCTCCTTCAGGACCTCAGGTAGTCCTACTGCATCTGGAAGGGTGTTCGGGTCGACCGCCTTCCAGTACGTGAGCAGACGCTTGGTATCTGCACACCTCTTTTCTTCCATATTGCGGGCCCTGCTCCTACCTAATTTGTTCAGGCGACTGGCTCCCACATGATCTGCAACAGCGTTGTTCCTAGCCTTCGCAGCTTCTCTCCACACTTTGCATCTGTGTTTAGCCGTGGGTGCCGTCACCGTTGGAAACCACCCGTTCCTCTGCCACTTCTTCAGATATTTTCTCATCTTCTCCCATTCCTTTCCCCTCTCTTTGGGCACCGTTTGGTCCTCCATCCTTTCTCTGGCTCTGCCCAACATTTCCTGAGCAGTTAAGACGGCCATTCTATCTCCTAGGTGAGCTCAACGTTCACTCACCCGTCGTAGCACCGTCCGCGTCAAAGTCGATTCTTCGGAACTGCGTAAATTAGTAAATGTACCAAAATTAGTCAAGACGGGATACGTGAAGAAATTTTGAACCAAAATTGAAGCTAGAACTCT
Organism: Melanostigma gelatinosum; assembly: GCF_949748355.1. NCBI lineage: Eukaryota > Metazoa > Chordata > Actinopteri > Perciformes > Zoarcidae > Melanostigma > Melanostigma gelatinosum. Next base: position 6,440,001 of record NC_136643.1, on the reverse strand, counting down.
TAAACAAATGCAACACCTAAATCAGAATCAAAATCAGATCCTAATTCGAATTCAAAAGGTTTAAAATCAAAATTACGCTTAATTAAAAAAATCAATAATTAATCAATAAAAAATCAATTAAGATTAAGATTCCAAATCAAATTTAAAATCGAAATTAAAATGAAATTAAAAATTAATACTTAATCAATTACTAAAAGCAATAAAAAATTATCAATATCAAAATTCAAATAGTTCAAAATCAGAATTAAAATTAAATAAAAAATTAATAATGAATCAATTAAAAAAGCAATTAAAAAATTAGCAATAGCAAAATCCAAATAGTTCAAAATCAGAATTAAAATTAAATAAAAATGAATAATTAATCAATTAAAAAAGCAATTAAAAATTATCAATATCAAAATCCAAATTCAATAACTGTATTCAAAACATTCAAACAGCAAAGCCAATGTAAGTCGAACTACAATTACAATTCACACTGCAATCATTGACACCTCAGCAACACCACACAGCACAATAATAATCACATTTACTACTGAATCACTATTAAGTTCAAGAATTGAAGGAGCACAACTGAAACCATTAATCTTTGTTAAAATGCTGAATTAAAACCAAAGTCAACAACTAAAGTTATAATGCTTAATTAAAACTAAAGTCAGGATGTAAGCTCAAAGGTCATGGACAATGAATCTCTAAGACTGTTTTGTGTAATTTATCTAGGAAGCCACTGGGTGGCATAAAACTATGCTGTGATTGTCTCTCTAAGCCACCAGCTGTCAGCCTGTTTTAGTACTAATGTAATGACAGATTCAAAACACTAGGTTTATTATTATTATTAGTTACTCCTCCTGGCCACTAGTTGGTGGAGTTGCTTTCTGGCGTTTTCTTCTTCTACGTTTTATCTACCTTCCTGTTTACATTCAGCCTTTGCCAGCAAATATACTACGGAAATGCTAACGGAATATGCTAACGGAAATGCTAACAGCAAAAACAGAGCTTCTAATAGAGCATACGCACACACAAGTTTCACCAAAATCCCACACTTTATTTTCACTCATACGCCTTCTGTCTCCTCTCACAATCCAGCAGTTATTTTCTTTACAAGCACTTTTATTTTTCATACACAGTACAATAAGCCCGGAGCTACGTCGTAGCCAACGTTAGCTCCTCTTACAGCTGCCACAGATCATGCAATGCTATTCATCATTTTAAACGTATTTCCACGCTGCTAAAACACAGACTAGTCACACGTATTATTGGACTTATTTATTCATCAGTTTAAACGCATTTCCACGCTGCTAAACACAGACTAGTCACACGTATTATTGGACTTATTGTCCGGTTTTATTACCTTAAATCCTCCGGTTAACAGGCTAATGGCTCCTCCAGACCTGAGTTCACTGTTACGTATATGAAACGCGAGTTTTTCACTGCCAACGCCACAACCACTCACCCAGTCTGTCTAGCACCACCAAAAGCCCATTATTCTACGTCTTCTGAATCATCCACACGACCCACTATTTATACACGGCCAAAACCAGCAAGAGTGACTTCCAGGAACCGCAGCCTCAGAAGCTAACTCCCGCTAGCCTAGCTTCCCTACACAGCGTACGTTTCCAAGACCCGAAAATTCATGCACGAGACCCGCAAAGGGTTGCAAGCCAAAGCCGGAATGCCACAATATTTCAGTCCGCCAAGTTACATACCTGCTTTTGAACTAGTTGTCAACAAAAGCCCAAAATTGCACCCCGAAGCCGGAGGGTCTCAAAGCTGTGCAAAGTTAGTCTGCTTTAGTCAAACAACTGCTTGATACCAATGTGATGATTTAATTACAGCGCTGTCTGCCTTTAATTTCTTTATTCTTAGGATCCTCTGTATACACTGGACTTGTCCCTTTAATGCATTATACAAATATACTCTCACTGCAAACTGCAGCTAGCTCAGCTCAAAACGGCCTGCTCACACACGCGCCTTTTATTTTCACACCTCTGCCTCACAGAACAAAGGCACGCTAGCAGGGCAAACACCGGTCGGCCACATCTCCACTAAATGTCCTAAAACTACCTAGACAGACTTCGTTAGGTGCTGTTCTTACCTTGTATTGGCGCCTTGGAGATGTAGGTGACCGATGCCGTCCCGCATGCGTGTCTCGTCCCGCAAGATCGTCTCCTGGCTAGCTCGCCAAATTTGTGGAGGAAAAACTCCTCTCGAGGTGCGTGTAGCAGACCAGCACACGTGGTCTGATAGCTCTTCAGAAACACGGCGCTAAAAACGTTACCGAAACTGGTTTACCGTCAGAAAGGATTTTAATCCTGCTGTTGCAATTACAGTTATGCAATGGTGTACATTAATCTTTGAAATATTAAACAATTAACCCCCCTTTGGAAAAAACTCTTCCCAGCCCTAGGAGAACACGTCTTCCCCCGGGCCGTAACTAACCGGAAGAGCAAAACTCTTGACTATATCCCTCCCTCATATTCATTCGCGACTCCTCCCCTTTCATCTATCTCAATTTTTATTGGCTGCCTACCCTCACACCTCAGTAAACGCCTGTCTACACATCTCGCTCTCTCCTGAGCAGCTAACACATTCAATGATTGTCAGTTATTGTTTAATCCCATCTATAATAATCCTTCAAAATGAAAGTTAAACTTCTGCAACTTGGCAGAAGTTTCATGCTTCTGCATGTTTATGTTTATGTTTATCTTAATTATGCATTCCCAAACCCCTTATGATTATGACTAATTATGAACCTTAATTATGAATTATTAAACACTATTATATCTACTAATCACCCCTGTTTTGCTCAAATTTCTTACAGTGCTGCCGGTAACGTGAGGATATCCGCCCTCGCCACTTGAACAGCGCGAGGGGGGTGGGCTCTGACAACAGAAACTTAGAGAGATGCACTTCACAGGAAGTACACTCTAATCTCGCCAGTGCCGAAACCAACCGGCAGAATGGCGGCTTACTATTGACTACTAACGTTTAACTGCATGCTTCAACTCACCCTGTAGACATGCACTAACCACTAACACATCCAACTTCAAACAGAGCAGTTGCATGACCTGAAAAACCATTGCGACTGTAACCTTATGCTCCACCCTCAGAAATAACCCTTTGCATGCTTTATAGACTCTACCAGAAGTGACCAAAGAAGACATAACCTCTGCCGTAGCAGTCAGATTTAACCCAGGACCTCATCCGAGAAGGCTCAGCTGTCAACAGCTGGAGCAGCGAAATTCCCAGCCTAGCTAGTCACACTAGCTGTGTTATCAATCTGTAAATCTGCTACCACTACTGTTATGCAACCCTCACAGGTACCTCTGGCCTATAGTCTTGGCAACGCAACTCCAATATCGATAGATTCTAAAACTTAGACACAGGACTCGCTCTAAATCTACCGATCAGAGAGAGATAGACGCACATATCATGTACTAATAGATCCAGAAGCAACAGACTAACTGGATTCACTCCTATTTATAACACCACGTAGCCAACCTACGACTGCTCCGCCGACGGACTCCAGTCCTGTCTAGGAGTTGAACCAGTAACCACTGTTTGCCCCTCACCTGCTTCTTGTCTTTCTATTCTTTCCTTCTCTCTCTTTTGTATTTTGTTTTGTTTATTTGGGTTGTTACTTTCTTTGACACTATGCCGCAATCACAACATCATAATAGCGATTTAATTATTTGGGAATAATGTTTTGCTCACCTATGATTTGAATTGTGTATGATAGTAGATGTAGGTAAAAGTAGTTAAAGTCATCTGCCCAGATGCCAATGAACTCTGAACTCAACACCATGAACTTGCACACCATGAACTTAACCACTATGAACCTTGAACACTGAACACTGTCTGTTTTAACCACTGCTTTTGGTCTCAGGAATACTTGGACTGTCTTACCTCTTCAGGTTTCGTCACCACATGGATGCACATGCCAGCCCTTGGTTTGCTCTAAAGACCGAAGCCAACACCTCGCTCTTCAGACCAAAGGGGGGATGTTGGGGTCTGGCAGCCACCTCCTGGCTGGCTGAGCTCCTCACATGCTTTCCTTCCTCGCACAAGTCTGATCCTTGCCCCTTGAGATGACCGTACCTCCTCGCTCCGGCCACAGCTGAGACTGACCCCTCCATTGGCTGAAAAGCTGCCTCCCGCTGGGCGCGCAGGCCCGCTTATAAGCTCCAACACAGCGATATTCCTCCTCTTCGCCCCGGACCTCCGTCCTGGCAACAGAAGATTCAGCTTTCCCCCTCCAGCGCCACGCTAGCGACGCTGGCCACGAGGACGCAACTGCCTTCTCCCCTCCTCAAACCCTGACAGGTCACGAGCCATTTCGCTGGACGAAACAGACAGTGCTCCACTTTGAGTAAGGCCCCTTACCCCGCTGAGACGGATCCCTCCAACGAGACCCGTCTCTGCTTTTGCCTTTTTCTTTTTGTGCACACATACCGGCAGGAGGAAAGACGACTAAGCCTCAATCCTCCACCGATGATTCCCGGTAAGACGCACGGACCATGTCAGACAGCAGACTCGCGGGAAAGGGAAGCAGTACATGCGAAGCTTCTGTACTAGCTGTACACCAGACAGGTTTGGCAAGCTGGATGACGTTATGCTCATAATTTATTTAGCTTTTTAAAACAACGGGGACGGATCCAGCACGGACAGTTACGGGAGTGAGGGATGAGGTAAGGAAACATGAGAACACCAGGACACACATGGATACATCTTTTATTCTACATAGTTGTCCTCAGTCTCATCTGCTTAACTTGGTCATGGAGGCATCAACATGTAATAGAGATGTTAAATTAACAGTGAAAGCTCATCATAGCTTAATTTAACATCAGTATTCATAATTACACTTCATGTTTACTTCTCCTGATCTTTACCTCCTATAACAAGGTCCATAGGGGCATCTCAATAAATGAACATGTCATATTATATTATATAAGTGTTATTTACTGATTGTTTTCGTGTTGGACTACATGTTAAATATTTAACTGCCAAGTAATAATGCGTGTTTGATACTTACATTTTTTTGCATTAAATCATACTGGGATGTTTGCTGAAATTGATAGGATGGCCCTACCTAGAACATTTTCCACCAGCCGCCACTGATATATATATATATATATATATATATATATATATATATATATATATATATATATATATATATATATATATATATATATATATATATATATATATATATATATATATATATATATATATATATATATATATATATGGGATATTTGTGTACATGTACTGTATTTGTGTAGATTTAAATTGTCACAGCTCTGCTACCATTATCCTGTTTTTTTCCATCTCTCACTAAGCTAATCCGCGCTCAAACACTCTCGTTAATTCGAACCAGACGATCAGGATAATTGTGCATGCCCGTCCTACTTCAAAAGGGGGAAGCGTCGATCACCGAAACCAAGATTTGCTAACAGTGCAATGGAAAATCCACGCAAAGAAAGAGCCTCTTTTTTCTCCGCTGACGAGCAGGAGATGATCATGAATGCATATGAAGATTTCAAGACCGTAATCATGGCAAAGTCTAACACCGCCACCGCTGCGAGGGCTACACAAGAAGCATGGCAAAAGATCGCAGACAAGTTAAATGCGTAAGTGTTGGGAAAATGTATAGGCTCATTTTAAGTGCCTCATCACCCCAATCAATCAGATGATGTCTTTAAATGTGCCTGCTGGCAGTAGGCTTAATGGAATGCATCATTGAATGAGATGTTGTAGCGAAAATAATGATCTAAACTCTTTCAGAATAAGTAGATAAAAAGAAGCCCAAAGAGTATCTAATTGATACGCATTAATATGAGGATATATGTACTGTATGCCCTCATGTATCATGTACTATGTGTATACATGTATGTGTAGATTACCATATAGAACTAGGAGTTTGAATATGTGTGTGAATCTGTGTATGGGCGGATCATATGTATTATTCATAATCAGAAATTCAATCAATTGACGCAGTGAAAAGAAATTGTGTAATTCTCTCTATTCTTATGAGTCCACCGTAATCATTTTCTACAACAATGATATGCTATGGTGTACATATAATTGTGAGTGCTTTCAACCGCCATGTAGTTGCAACCAGCCATCAAGAGGACATGGGAGCAAGTGAAAACGAAGCACAAAAACATTATTCAGAATGGTGAGTCAATCCAATATGTGCCATGGGAATGTATTGAACAGCTTGTCTGTGTCATATCCGTCATATTTTGGCAAACAAAAAGAAATATGATCAAGACGGGGGGGGGGGGGGGGGAGGACCTAAGACTCCAGACATCACTCCTGCTGATGAGCTGGCACTCCAGCACAATAGGGGTAGGCCCATAATGGAGGGCATAGCTGGGGGCAGCTCCTCTGGAGAGGCGGGCACTACTGATCTCAAAGGTAGGTGCACTTCAGTCTATGAGTTTCCTTGATAATTAGTCATTTGGTTAGCCATCGTCATATTTTGCAGTGGCCGGACCTTCGGTCACATTGCTGCTGCCACCACTCATAGTGTTGGTCGGAGGAGAGGAGCCCACTGATGTAAGTTGATATTGCTGCATCATTGTGTAATGATTCTATACATGTTCATTGTGTGTGTCTTTTAAAACCAAAGACAATTTTCCAAAGTTCCTAATAATTCACTAACGGGAGGCCAGTCCAGACGAGGAGGAGACTGTCGGCGTTCTCCAGTGATGTGGTAAAAGCAAGTTGTGAAAACTCCTTTCCAACTCACTCCTTGCGAGTGGTATTTTGACTACATCAATGCATTCCTTTAGGCAAATCTTGCGGGAGCCTGGCTCCTCTCACTCTGCTGGAACTGGGGTTGGGGAAGGGAGTTCTCATTTAATACCCTCATATTGTGAGGGGAGGTCTGAGTTTAGTTGGCATCTGACCACCACACTGAACAAAGTTATGAATGGTTTTCTTGTCTTTTGTTCAGGGTGACCATGAAGATGTACCGCCGGCTAAAAATATGAAAGCTCCATAAGGAGATTGCGTTGCTCGATTAGCAGCTGGATGTAAGTGTAACCATGTAAAGCAAAGCTTTGCCTAAAGTATTTGAGCTTTGGCATGAATTGTAACTGGACTGGAATTCTTATTTCTTGTGCACCTTCATTTTATTGCCAAGTATACTGTCATATACAGGACATTGACTTGGTGATTTGGGAGCATGGGACATAGACGACCATATAAATGAAACATGCAAACATAAAGAGAAAAACATGGTTTGAGTCCAACATTACCCAAAGTAATCTGAACACCTAACTAAAACGATCGTGGGCAATTCTGTCCCTTGCAAGCCAGTCCGGTCTGCTCATCCAAGTGGACTGGCTCTAGGTCATCCTCGGGATGGTCCATGACAACTGGGACCCTCTCCTGATTATAGCCACATTGTGGTGCACTGCACATGCCACAGTGATGTCACATCCCCTGTCTGGTGGCACCCGCAGCCCCTGCAGACATGTGAATCTGGCCTTCAGTTGGCTGAAGGTCATTTCAGTCTGGGCTCTCGTTTGTGCAAGAGCCCCGTTGAAACGGTGCTGGCTCTGCATAGGTGGTCATGAGGCAGGCATAACCCCGATCTCCAATTAAGAGTCCATCGTAGTGACCTAGTATATGATATGTACAATGTTAGATCACCTCTACATAAAATAAGCAATTTCTGAATGACATGAGATTTGCTATACCTTGCTCGACGCTGTGGCACAGTGTAGACTCTCGGAATATTTTGGAGTCGTGGACGGAGCCCGGCCACTTGGCCTCAACATTTGTTATGAGGCAGGTGGAGTCACAGATCATCTAAGATGAATTGCGGTCAAGTTATGGGTATTGTACAGTACATGGGTAGCCTACAGCAGGCAACTGCAAGGTCCATGACTCCTATTGTCAAAGACGTATGATTGTTTTTATAGCAATGTAATTTGAGGAAAAATATGTCATAAGTATCTGCACATTAATGCTGTGAAAGCCTTTTCGATTGACGAAATCTGCCTCGTTTGGGCCAGAAGGCGATTTGATGGGGATCTGCGTGCAGTCCACTGCGCCAATGACATTGGGAAACTCTGCATAATGATAAGCTCCATAATGAATAGTGATAGTGAAAATTATCCGGCTAACTCAGTTAGCCACGAACGGGGCGCTGGTCTGATTTTGAGTCCTCCACCACACCCCGTGACACAAACGCACATACACTTATATACATTTTACTGGACCGCCACCTCTCACTGTTATACTCCTCAGTCTAAACCTGAAAAATGTTATTTTCCTCAGTGTCCTTATGGCCCCTTTGTTCTCGTCCCTGTCTGACTTTGTATAATTTCGTGGCTTGTATATGTGCTCATGTAATTGTCTGAAGTTGTTTTGTACTCACTTTTCTGCACAATAAAATAAAAATAAAAGATACAGCCATGAAAATCACAGTAGTGTGGTAGGTAGTACAATAAATGGAATAAGTAGTAGGTGTAATACTAGGAGGCTGTTGTGGACCTGCAATTATGAGAATAAAGCATGATCATTTTATACTTTAATGTTGAATATCACAAAGATGTTGCATGTGAGTGTGTTAAGGGCCTCTCATGGGCACTCGTAGTATTGATCTGTACTTCACCAAAACCCCACCCCCACAACACACACACGTACACTTTCTTCATCTCCTTCCTGGCTCCCTCCTCCCTCTGTTCTTCCAGTGGCAGACTAAGCTGTAGAAATCAATATGGAAAATGTCCTGAAACAGCCGATCTAGAAGCCATCTGGCCCTGCTGTCCCCAGAGACCGGTAGCATGTCCCCCCCCCCCCCTGGAGGACGAGACACACGAAGAAGAAGCTCAGAGAGAGAAGAAGCTTGAGTAGACAACACAAAGCAAGTGTTCACTCATAGCACGCAAATTGTCAGTGTGGGCGACACATCATGTGGCTGTTACATAAGAGACGGAAAGGTGTAAGCGTAGACTGATTAATAGCACATATTTTACATGTAGTTCATTTTGACCTTATAATAACACCACCTCCATCAGTAAAAGTTATTTTTTTCAACGTGCCAGAAAGCATCGCTCTCCAGGTTTTTTTGTCAAAATCAGACCAGTGTTTTCCGGGTCATCCCATTCCAGTGATGAATTTTGACCTTTTAATTATTGCATCCTCATTAATCCAATTAATGTAATTTGTAAGAGTAGCTGGGTTTGTGTCAGTCACACTAACAGTGTCCAGGGTGGAGGCAGGTTTCAGGAAAAACGAACTGAAAAAGGAACAGATGAAGTATGCAAGGAAATTTGAAGAAAGAGGGCAAGAAAGCAAAAGCAACAGGGACTGGAAATAATATGAAAGTGAACAGTACAGGGATGATAGAATCACAGAGGCATGAGGGAATTAATGTGTGCAGAAAGAAAATACAGACACAGTTATCTAGTAAGAATGTACTGGTTCTAAACCCATTATCTAAACCAACAGTAATTTACAGCATCAACATACAGCTATCAGAATCTAAAATTGTATACTGAGGTATAGAAATCCCCAAAACACCAAACCAAATGCCCCAAAACTTGAAAACTGGAGTGAGATCAACTTTTTTATGATACAATTAATTTAATTTCAAGACACTTGATTCTTCTTCTGTAAAGAAGTAAAACTCACATTTTTTATCAGTAATCATCAATTTTTGACAAAATCACTTTTTAAGATGAGGATTTTTAAGTCAAAATGATGTCAAATGAATCCCATTTAAACACTTAATTATGTGTATTCGCCCCGAGTTGTTTGACATAATGGCAAGTTTGATACGTACATTTTCTTTTACTTTGGTGCTCGTGAACCCAATAATTACATTTGATACAGCCAAATAAAGCTCAGCATGTGCTAAACATAATCCTAAATTCAAATTTCATCTGTAGATTTGGGTCAGTTGTTGTCTATTAGCTAAAACATGATATTTTGGTTAGCCCCCGCATCTCTTCCGTGAACGTTTCTGACAGTCTTTTGCTGCCATTTCCGCATCACCTAACTTTATCTTAAATAGGTAAACCAGACATTTGATAAATCACAACATATTTACATATTGTGAATACTTTATTAATGAGAATAAATAAATGCATTTAGGCAGAGTTTACAGATTATCTCATTCATTTCCCCTCGTCAGTAAAACAAACTGAATACGCTAGCCTCATATTTTATCCAACGTTATAAGTAGGCTGCAATTATCAGAACATTACGAACAATCAGTCTCCCTCATGTGGCTCAAAAGTGTACTGCAGATATAAATGTCGGATAAAAAACCATGGAAGAAATTCTGCTAATTTATTTTGACCACCCCAATTTCCAACGACTGCCGTAAGTCACATAGTGAGTTTCGTCATAAAGCTGGAGGTGGCTATGATGTCAGCAGTGGATCATCATAAAACAGAGTGCTGACACTTTTTTTTAACTGAAAGTTGTGTGTGTATCTGAAAATAAAAAAATTTGGGAAGGCATCACCCAAATGTTAAAAAACAATGACAGCTCCTGACTGACACATTCTTTTGTCTTATTTACTACGTTGAGTGAGTATGCTCTGTGTTACTTTCGCCACAGTTTGAACATCTTGTGTCATTTCTTGCATCAATAGCACAGGTGCAAAGTAACTGAGTACATCTACTTATGTGTACTCAAGTAGAACTTTGGATTGCTTTTACTCGCAGTGTGGCACAATAAAGAAAATCTGAACTCTTCCTCCACCACTGACCATTAGCATGTGGCATGTGTGTCAGTTCATACAGTGACGCTTGGCAACAGGCCTTTATATTGATAGCGTGGCATCAAAAACATGCCATTGGTCCTCCAGATAAGACAGGTGGGAGGATAGCGTCGAGCTCTTCACTCCACCGCGTCCCTGCTCTCCTGAGCGGGACATCACCAGCATGGAAACCACGTGGAGGAGTCTCTGTTGCAGCCATCACAACTCAGAAAAAAATAATAAAAACTTCTCACCTCCAACATCACTGCTGATGCTCAGCTGCTGCTTTTTTTCTGCACATTCACACACATGTTTACGTCTTTTTCCTCGCAGCAGCGGCAGCAGCAGCTTCAGGAGCTCGCGATTTCTCTCCTCTCTGCCGGTGCTGCCTGTAGTGACTGGGAGAGGAATGCTGTAAGCTTTTATATAGGCCTCTAAAAATAACTCACCCCCATCACTGCCATCTAGGGCCGGACTGACAGGCTCCCGCAGCCAATAGCGCTCCCCGCCTCCCATACAGCCACGCCCTCTCCCTCAGTATCAGCGCCTCCTTAATTGGACGCCAGTGACATCATCAACCCTATTTACCTTATTAGGTCACGCATGAAATTGAATGACATGTGGCTCCTCCCCCTCCCCTGCCTCCCTCTCGCTCCTCCCCTTTCTCTCACTCACTCTCTTGCTCTCTCTCTCTCGCGCGCGCCGGTCGCCTGGATTGCAGCGCGGTCCAGACTGCTGCTGGTGGAAGCAAACCTGGCAACCTGGCAGCTCGCACGGAGACCGACTGGCAATCTGGCAATGCGGAAATAGATCTGCCACCCTCCCCCCACCCCCCTCCGAGCGCGGACCGAGGAGAGAGGCGTGACGGAGCGAGCAGAGAGGAGAGGGGATAGCATTGAAAAAAGATAAAATAATCAACTACTTTCTTGCCTACGAGCTTTTTTCTTTTTTTTTTTTTTTATAAATAAAAGTGCTCAGGTGCGCTCATCTACACCAGCTTGGATTTGTTGTCTCCCAGCATTTTTTTTCTTTTCAACCTGACAAGTCTGAGAAGGAGGAGAGAAGAAGTGCGTTTTTAATCGTTTGGATTCCGGACTTCTGTACAGACTTTTTCCTGTTTGTTTTTTTTGCTTTGTTTTTTTTTTGCATCAAGCATGGATGTGTTGGCGAATTACAGTATTTTCCAGGAACTCCAACTCGTTCATGACACTGGTTATTTCTCCGCGATGCCTTCCCTGGAGGAGAACTGGCAGCAGGTCAGAGATGATGCGTTTTTTTCTTATTTTTCCGGGAAATTGGAAGGGTTAGAAACCGCCCGGGATAAAATTGTGTGTGTGTATGTGTATTTGTATGTGTATGTGTGTGTGTGTGTGTGTGTGTGTGTGTGGTGTTTTGCATCACCAGAGCGCTCTGGAGCGGCAGCAGCAGCCCGTGTAGTTGCGTTAGTTGTTTTTTTTTCGCTCACATGGAGGTCCACTGACAGGAGAAACCACACACATACACACACAGAGAGAGAGCGAGGAGGTGAGGAGGAGGAGGGAAATGATACAGACAGAGCTTTACGCACTAATGCCACGAATGGAAAAAACGGCATTTTGTTTTAAAAGAATGCGTAAAAACGTTCGAACCATCTTAACATTTACGCACACGCCCCCCTACTATAAACGAACTACCTGGCCCACACTTAAAGGTTTACCAAACCATTTAATCAATAATGTAAAAGCAGGAAGGTTACGCTGTTGTCCCGTGAAATCCCCGATGATATTCAGATGTGGATTAAACCCTAAAAAAGGCGTTTTAACGTTGCTTGGGGAAAAACAAACTCTAAAACGCAGGTAGCTGCAAATACCGATTTTCCTCTAGCTTTGCCCTAAAGGAGGATGTTGGTACCTACCATTTCAAATTGGTCTGTAAAGCATACATTTCAGCTGTTTAACCACTTACTAATCCCATGCATATTGGTAATATGAAATGCTGTGATTCTCTTGTAGCTTTCTTTAAGAGAGCATCATTTTAGGGACTCCCTGTTGGTCTAATGAAAGTCAAATTGAGCTGTTAAGTTACTTATTTGGTGAATATTTTACCTTTTTTATTTTTTAAATGTGACAATCGAAAGTTTGAGCGGGTTGTAGAGTTTAAAAGATAAGGAGGATAGACTTGATTGATAGACTTGATTGACAATTGAGACTCTGAGTGAGAGCTGCTTGAAGGTGAAAGTGGAGTGATATTTGTTTTGCAGTCTGAGCTCATGATGGAGAATGCAGTGTTTTATAGTGCCACTGATCTGATCACTGATAGACCAGTGTGACAGCCTGGTGTGTTTGGATTTCTCTCGCACACTCACACACACACACAGGCCGTGGAAGATGGACGCATGCTTAATAGCAAGTGACTTGTTCTTAAATAATATATCCACATCTGCCGCCGTTTGTTTGCAGATAATCCCGCTGAATAATGCATCATCATCCACTATAGAACATACACAGACTGAGCATGAGAGTCTGTCTCATAACCTTTATCTGAGACATTGACTTATCATGTGTACCACATACCACGTGGTCCTTTTTGTGGTCTGCAGGGGTTCGAAACATTGAAATTGCACCTTTTTTTCCTCATGGTTTCAGACTCAAGAGATGAGGATTTAACAACAGAGAATCAGGTGATACAAATATTTTCACTCAATTCCCCCCCCCCCCCCCCTCCCTTTGAACTTGAGAAATGGAAGCTGTTAATTGGAAGCCATATTCAGCCGTGTGTGTGATGGTGTGTTGCCACCTTTTTATATGCTATTTAATTTCCTGTGAACCAATACACCCAAAATCCACCAGGACGGGGGTGGTTCGGTTCGTCGTGTGTATTTGAAGGAGTTCTGGACCATGTGTGTGTATGTGTGTTCATAGTCCTGAATGAAGCCAGACTGCATCTCTCCTCCCTGACTGTCTTACTGACACAAATTCACATTGCGTTGTCCTATTTTTTAGTCATTTTCCCCTCCGTCTGTAATCACATTATTAAATGATTGAGAGCTTTCATAGAGTTTGACAGGTTTTGATGTCATATCTCCTATTCCACAGAATGGCTGGAAAAGCATTTTTTTGAAGACGGGGAATGTCGAGCCGGAGGGGAAAAGTAATTCCACTCAGTTTATCCGCACTTGTATTTGTAGAAAACAGTTGTACATGTTTCAGTTTAGTATGAATACTGTTCAACCACAAAGAGAGTTCACTGTGAGGTATCGTTTGAGATTGGACAGCAAAGTGACAGCAGAGTTTTGAGGCTAATACCAAAAGTCTACGTCGGCACCTGTTTTGTGGCTGAAAAGACATGAGTGCAGTCTCAGAGTTTGTTCAGTCAGATCCCCATTAGTTGTTACCTTGGCAACAACTTGTGGTAATTGGAGCCAATTGAAAGCTGTCTTGTTGAATGATTTAAAAAAATATATATATATCCATGTTTTTGTTCTTATCAGGATTTAGTTGAGAAGAGATTGTTTTTCATCATGTGGACAGAAACACATTGTGCTAATGAATGCTGACTTGTAAGAAGGCAACTTTTTTTGGCAAAAGCTTATTGTCAAGAGTTTCTGTCTGCCTTATGTCGAGTTACTTTGCCCCCAAAATGAATGAATTCTGCTAAGACTCTGGTTTAATAAGCAAAGGACTAAAGGTGGCTATTCGTTTTATAGCTCTTAACTGGTGGCTGCTGCTTGCAAGCTAACAAGATGCAACAGGTAAAGACGAGCTGATGGAAGACCATTTTTATCCCCTTCTGATGTTGGAAGCTAGCAGTTTCCGCTCGTTTCCAGTTTTTGTGCTAAGCTAGGCTAACAACATCCTCTGTCTATATTGAACGCGCAGATATATGTAATATTACTGCTTTTCGGACACATTTCCATTGTATTTGTCCATCTCCATTTGACACGTAGCAACTACTACGTGAGGTTTTAACCCTCCTGTTATGTTCGTTTTTCAGGTACAGCAATGATGTTCGCGGGTCAATGTGACCCGGTGCATGTTTAATCATCCAAAAGTTGTCAGAAACCAAAAAATCCGAATAAATATAGTTTGTACCTCATCACCAACTCTATTACTAACAATTCAATCCGTATTTAGTGGAATGGAGTTATTCACCCCTCCATAGATCATAGTTCAATTAGGATAACTCATTCGTTTTCATGAAAAATACATGTTCAAACTATTTTTTAGGTACATTGGAAAAATCTAGATATAAATTGCATTAGTCCACCATAACATGTATTTTTTTCAAATTTGCTTTTACATTTTGAAAATTTCTTGTTTTCAAGGGGTGATGTAGATAAATAGAGATGAGACACCTCTGCTGTTCATGGTCATACTGACCCGCTCACTCAAAATCGAGCCAAATGAGTCACAAGGATTTGTATTGAATTATTTATAGTGTTAAAAAAACAGACATTTACAAAAATTAACAAGAGATGAGCACAATGAACGAGGTGTGTGTGTGTATGCGTTTGTCTGTGTATCTGTGTGTACACAGCACACGAGTGACTGTCTTTATAATATTTTCGGCAGACAGTCTTGGCTGACATGTATTAGGTGAGGATGACCACTGTATTTCACAATTTCTTGACATGAATGTCTCGCTTGGAGGAACAGGTATATCAGTTTCCTCATCTGATGGTTCATAATCGGTACCATTATAATCTGAATTGACCTCAAGCTGGTCTTCATCTTCGTGATCAAGGATGTGCCCCAGAGCCTCCAGGGCTGTCATCCTTTTGTTTCTGTTGCTCATGTTGTCCTACAGTAAGCTGCTGTGTTGTATGTATCTGCAGAGTGTAATGTTGGTAGCACTCCCAAGCAACCATTTTGTATGTTTCGCCCCTCTCCTGCTAAGTGTGGGCGGAGTTTTCCCGCGGGAAAATAAAAGGTTCCAGTCAAAGTCAAAATAGTATCTGTATTTCTCGCACAGGTGGGGTAGTGAGAAAGATAGTGTGTGTGTGTGTGTGTGTGTGTGTGTGTGTGTGTGTGTGTGTGTGTGTGTGTGTGTGTGTGTGTGTGTGTGTGTGTGTGTGTGAGAAATGGGGTGAAACATGGTGGGGGTAGTAAGAAATACTTTGTCTTACATTTTCAAAGAAAGAAATGGTCTAAACTTGACCCTTCTGACCCCTTATAGCCTCCACTTTCACTGCCGGGTCAAATTGACCCGAACATCATCTCTGTAATATAAACCTGCATTTTTTTAAATGTTGATTACACTAATTAAGGCAAGCAGAATAAGTTTCATACAGAAAAAGTGAAACGGGTCAATTTGACCCGCAACATAACAGCAGGACTCCAGAGAGAGCGATTTGTTTTTTTTGCTACAAGCTCAGCTTTTCACAGTGAAAAATGCTGTTATTGTGGATGGAAAGCCAAAACTGATGGGAAAAGATGTGTTTTGTCAATTCTATCTCCACTAGTGGGGACAATTTCAGAGAGAGGAGAAAGACAAACACACACAGAGATCAGGCGGACCCACATATTTTCCATTCTTGTTCCTTCTGTCTCCCTCTATCCCCTCATTCACTCCACACACACACGCTCGGCTGGCATGCACTAATGGAAAGCTATGGTCTGGCAGGACTCATCCCGCCACTTTCGACAGTAATTGGCCGTTTGCTGTCAGACGGACGGAGAAACAGACACACACTTGGCCAAACACACACACACACACACACACACACACACACACACACACACACACACACACACACACACACACACACACACACACACACACACACACACACATACAAACAAACGACCAGATTTGAGTGTGTCATTTATCTTCCCTGTCTGTCCCTGCATCACTCTCCTGGTCTTTGTTTCATTGTACTGGCTTCTTTTATCAGCTGCTTTGCATCATGGCTAAACATGTGGAAAACACACACACACACTGTCTCTCTCTCTCTGTCTCTCTCTCTCTCTCTCTCTCTCACACTTTTCTCACCTGTCTATCAGCCTTGTTGCCTCTGACAGTATGAGCCCATGTTCTGCATATAATTGCTGCATATTTGCAGGTTTGGAATGATGTGATGGGCTTTAGGGATTTGTGTGTGTGTGTGTGTGTGTGTGTGTGTGGAGTGTCCAAGGATAAAATGGCAAACACGGACTTCCCAATTAGATATAATCCATTTATTTCAAAGCAGAGCCCTGCCAAAGTCTGATGAGTTAGAGGGGAAAATCGACAGTGACAACAAAGGGTCGACAGAGATGGAAACTGAAGCAGAGGTTTAGGTGTTATGGGTTTGTTGTGATTAAAGATCTGCATTTACAGACTCATGCTAAACAGTAAATGGACACTGCATGCACGCTGCTTCAAACCGGCTGACTCTCCCGCAGCCGCTGTCTCATCTTGTCCCTCGCTTTATATGCTCTGCATGTCTGTAGTTCCTTTCAGGCTGATTGATTTATTTGCCGTGGCGCCGTTACAGCACTATGCGAGACCAACCGGCTCGGTGTTACAGATATACGGCGTCTCCATTAGGCCTGACAAGCCTGCAACCTATACAGCCCTGCATCTTTTTCTCAAGAATGCATGCTGTAAGTGTCGTGTCTACGGCAGATTCAACCATCGCGTGCTCTTCTGTCCAATCCTCCCAGTATTTCTGTAAAAGAAACGCGCACAAATTTCACCGATCGATTGCTGGTTTTTATACATTAAATCATTCACTTCAGTATTGCTTAAAAAAAAAACGCCCGGTCAAATACAAGCAAAGCGTTACCCTCAGGCAGGGCTCACTCTCAGGTTGTGTATTTCCCCGACAACCCCCCCATCATTTCAGATCTCTGTTAAGTATTTCTAACATGATTCTCTGTCAAAGCTGAGGCATCAATAACACAACTCAGCCTGAGCATTTGACTTATGGAGCTTGTTGAATGTGTTACGGAGCCTGGGAGGAAATACTGACATATAGGTTACAGTTAAACATTTTTAAAGGACTTGTTTACTCTCATTGGGTATTATTATGATTATGATAATGATTATGAGTTTTATTATTTATTATTATTACTAAACAACCCTGTTGCCAGAAATTTTTTTATCATTGTACGATTTTGCAAACATCGGGATACGTTGCATTTCGACGTTTGTGAACCAAAAATATTTTTCAGAAATACGTTTCATATCAGACTCGTATCATGATTTTGTCTCGTAAAACGATTGTTTAGGTTTCGGCAACAAAATTACTTGGTTACGGTTTGAAAAAAATATAATGTTTTGTATTAAAACAATAACATAACGTGACTCAACAACGTGACGCAACACCATAATGTAATATTGTAATGTTGTAACCATACGATGTTATGTAACATAACGTCGTAACGCAACAATATTGCATACCGTAACAATGTCACATAACGTAACGTTGTAACCTTAGGATGTTCTGTAACATAACAATGTAATGTTTTAACGTAACAATGTAGCGTTGTAACCCTACGACGTTATGTAACAATGTCACAAAAAATGTATGTAACAACGTAACTACGTAAATACATAATGTGCCTCAGCAAACCTGTAACAAGCCTCATAAGGTTACATAGCGTAAAGTTAACGTCTCCTTTTGGTTTCACACAGACACACAGCAGTCTCTGGGTGAAAGTCATGTATTTGACATAAACACGTACAATGCCAACATGTTTTCATGGTGGCTGGGCTGCATTATAATTACTTTTATCACCAACATTTTCCACATACTGACAATTTCGGGATACAGATTACCAAAATGAATTGCAAAGTGATATTCAAAAGCTGTTATTTAAAATAAAATGCTGCGGCCAATTCACTAAATCTATGAAAAAAGTAATTCAGGATCCTGTTTGGAATGAAATTGCTCGCCAGAGCGGGGGTATTGGGTTCTCCATGACTTGTTTGTTTGTACACAAACAATAAAAATGAGACCCAGTACTACTTACACAAATAGATGAACCAAGGTGTCGATCAAAACAGCCATAAGACGCTCAGCCGGCTGTGCAGCTTCTCATGTACAGCGTCTATTGCTTCCTCTTCCTCTCTTCTCTTCGGTAACCTGTTAACCCCACTGCAAGGACCACTGCATCAACCAAGGTTCTCTCTGCATTTCTCACTCTTTCTCTCTCTCTCCCCGTGGTCTGAAGCTGGCCTTCGGAAGTTTGACAAGATAATGAATTGCCATGCATGCTGCAGTTTTTCACATTTCACAGCCCAGTAACTCTGTATGTCGGGACGGAGCAAAGGATGGGGAGGGGGGGAGTGAATAAGTGGGGGAAAGAATGAGGAAGAAGGAAAACACCAGCAGACACAAAGCATGAGGTTAGGTGCATACATACAGGTGAGAGTTAGTCAGGAAGTTCTCTCTTCACTCCATCTTCTTCTTGTCTCTCTGGTCATCCTTCCTGCGTTGCCACAGACACACACACACCGAGTTATGTAATTCTCTGTGGCGCACAGCTGCTTCCTCACAGTCATAGCAGACGGAATAAAAAGAGGAAGTCGAGAGAGAAAAAACAAAGGAATTAAGACAAAAGGAGGAAAGAGACGACAGGGAAGTGAGAGAGTGACAGAGAGGAAGACAAAGAGAGAGAGAGGTGAAGAGAAGAAGGGGATGTAGCCGCTGATTCTGCAATCTACAAAATATAAACTCTTTTTTAATGAAACTTAAAACTCAATTCATGATATTTCCTGAATGTCAACTTGTACTGCTTCCGTCATCATGTGGCAATACCTCGACATATTTCTAGTGCTGGAAAAATATGCAAATCTATTAAAAGAACAACTTTGTTCAAATAATGATTGTGCAACTCATCTTGTAAAAATGGAGATATGCTGGTTCCAGCTTTTAAATGCATTGGCTGTGTTGCTTTTCTCGTATCATGTAAAAACGTTTGGACTTGTTGACTGACGCACAGTTGACAATGTTGAAGCCTGCAATGTCCAACACTTTGGTCAATAGGGACATATCTTAACAACCATGACGTGAGTTGCTATTAAATTTGATCCTCTGACTCCATGTTCCTTTAAGGATTAATGACTTTGGTGATCCTCTGGCTCTTCATCTAGTGTCACACCAATAGACCAAAGCTGACACTCGTCCAGTTCTAATGATTCATCGCTGCATCGTCTTCCAACATGGTTACTCCACACAGTCACGCCAGATTAATGGGAATTAAACCTAAATCAGAGGTTTGTTCACAAGTGAAACTTGATGCATTACATTAATATCATTTAGATGTAAGGGTCAGAAATGATGGTTCCTGCAGTCGTAGTTTCACAGGTTTGACACTTTTGTCATCTTTTTTTGGGGCAAATGGGACGTATTGAAGCTGTCAGAAATGACCCAAAAACAACAACGTGGAATTGCAAGCAGGAGGCTGACATGTTTTTGTTTTTTTTACCTCTCGTTGCTCGTGGTTTCATTTTTGAACTGAACCCGCCAGGCTCAGGTCGATTGGCAGAAACCCTGCGATTGACTGGCAACCTGTCAAGTGTGACCTGCCTCTTGCCCACTGCATGCTGAGACTGACTAGGGCCCACTGTGACTCTGAACAGGGCAAGCTTCACAGGAAATGGATGGATGGGAGTCATAAAATATGATTTCTAAACACATTATGAGGCATTATTTTCAGCATTTTAATGGTCATAACTCTAAGATACTAGCCCAGTGACCACCACAACAAAATAAACACTTGAAGCTGAAAAAGAAGTCAGATCTGTAAAAACAGAGCCCTTTAGTCACAAACATGCACATTCACTTCCTATAGTGTGGAAGCTGGTGCCAATATTCTCCTCAATATGAGCCGCTCTAATCACTGCATTCATTCATTTTCTTTTTTATCGTTCTTCCAAACACGCACACACAGTTATAGTCTTGTCCTCGTAATTTGAAATCACTTGAGTAAAACACACACACACACAGACTCACACATTTGCCCGTGGTACCCATAATTCAGTAAGTGAATAAGGCAGTCAGTCGACTGTGGCAGAGATTAGATAAGAAACTGAGCAGTCAGACTGCCGCGGCAGGAAAGCAGAACAAATGAACTGCACTTGTGTTGGAGAGAGCTTATACTGTGAAAGACATAGCCCTGATCTTTCAAGATGAGTGTTTTATTTTATTTATTTTTTATGGAGGGTAACTCTCCAGTGCGCTCCACCATGGAGCCCGATTACTCGAGTTTACAAGGAGATTTACCCATTCATATCTCCATGCTGCTAGCACACTGCGGATATCAGCCATTGTGTAGTTTGTCTGTGTTAAAGACAGAAGTAACATTGTCGGAAATGTGCTTGTTTGCTGTTTTTACCTGCTGTCAGATGAGATAACTGATATCAGTTTTAATCTTTTTTTGGGGAGAAGTGGATGCTTAGCCTGGAGAAGTGGATGCTTAGCCTGTAGTTTAGCAAAGAATGTAAGCGGGCGACGACTGCTGTCACAGCTCAACAACTGCAGGGCTGTTTAGTCAGCTGGACAGATACAGGGTTGTGTAGTAACTGATTAAATGTAATCAGGATTACATAATCAGATTACAAAAAATAAATAGCCCGGATTACATTTAAAAAATGGGCAATCAGATTATAGTACACATTGTCGTGGATTACTCGATTACATTCTTGATCGCGTCTTTGAAATGTTGGTTTATCTCTTAGATTGCCAGTTTTATTAATGGTGACTGAACTAATATTTGTTTTTACAGGATTACAGGAAAGTAAAGTATTGTTGATTGAATGTTACTTCAGCATAGTTTTTACTTTATTTATAACTCCTCTGTTTTCTGTTATGAGACTTACTGGAGATTTACTGGTCAAACACACTTGTATTTGGGAAGTTATTTCACAACAGAGCAGTGTTTGATTTCATTCTTTTTTATTTAGAGCAATCCTCCTTGCGATCACAGGCTGAGCTGTGTTGACACACACACACACACACATATAGGTGCGTTGTGTTGTGTTTGTGTGTCTACATCCTGCTGAGCCAGTGTTTGCAGACAGATTGGCTCATTGATAAAGCCTGGTGACCTGGCGTCCATCCATCCAACCAACCCTCCCCATTCTCTACTCACCCAGCTCTCGCTCTCTGTCTGTCCGTCTTTTCTTCTCCCTCCCTTCTGCAAACCTTTTGTTTATGCGCATTTTTCACATCACAAAACACTGAATGGAAAGGATAGGAATTTTTTTTTTAAAGTCTCAATGTAGCAAAGGTCTGCAGTGGAAAAGTTGATGTTTCAGCAAAGAGAAGATGCAATAAAGGCTGATGGAAACACATTACTCCAAATAAATAACATGGGATCTGCTTTCTTCTTCTTTTTCTCTTCTTCTTCTTTTTCTTCTCTCTTATTACTGCCAGACTAAAATGTTGTCAGAATTCCCAAAAACAAAATAATAAAAGCGAGAGGCTGACAAGGCGTTTGGCCGGAGGAGAGAAAATAAGTCATGAAAATAACAAAAACCAGCAGCACTGAGATGTTTTGAATTACCGCAGCTCTTTTCATAATCATGATCTTCTGAGAGTCTTCCCAAAGCTCCAGTTAATGAACACATTGATTCGTATTTTAATTTGCAGACTTTTTTTTTTTTTTGCAAATGATCTGGTCAGGTATACTCTCTTCCTGTCTCTTTAGTTCTGAGCTCCTGTGCTGCACCAACAGCCACCAGGCCACTCACATGTACAGTGTGTGTGTGTTTTGGTAATGACATCATTCATAGTGTGCAGAGGATGTTGACAGTGGCAGAGGAAGTGAGTGTGTGTGCGTGTGTGTTTGTGCCAGCTTGGCAAGGCCTACAGTTGGCACAGTACAGCATCCAGGATACACACACACACACACACACACACAAACATTTGTCGCTGCTTTCACATTGATCTAGCAGACTAGTGCGTCACATTAAATGAGAACTTTCTTTTTTGCTCTTCAGGTAGCCTAAAATAAGTCAGACATATTTTCATCCTAATAAGTGCACCGCCCTGTCCCCAGGCAATCTGAATAACGACCAGTGTCACCTCCTGAGACCTGACTAAAAGGTGAAAACATGTTGTGTAGCGAGCAATGACACAATGCTCCTGCTTTCCCTTGAATCCCTAAATGTCCCAACGTCTGCTCAGGAGTGAACAGAGCCGAGCAACTTGGACCTGCCTTTTGAAATGGAGCTCATGACATCAAAAACTGGGCATGCTTGTTGTTCTCCAGAATTATTTTCTACTTGATCAAAAGTAAAAAAAAATAAAATGGATGGTTGAGAGATATGGCTAATACGACTCTGTATGAATCCCAAATGGACAAATGTGAATACGAAAAGTAATAGACTGTATATAAAAAGTGGGAGGAGTCACCGTGACGTCACCGATTGATTTGTGGACTGCCGTTTTGAAGCCTTTAGCTTTGCATTTTGGCCGTCGCCATCTTCCTTTTTATACAACCAGTAGTGACACGAGAGGGTGTACAATAGAACGCTGACTAAGACATTTTTAGGGCACCAAACTTTTTTTATGAAATGAAAACACACTGTTAAAGGGTTAAAGTTCTAAGACGAAAACACGGACAACTCCCGGACCAGACAACACCACGGCAGCGGCCTGTCAATCAAAAGGTAGCCCCACCCTAAAGCACACCCTGCTTTATCATCTACTTTATTTTTCATAAATGGAATTATTATAAACTGTATAGAAAGTAGAAACTGTTGACACCAATCAGAGTAGAGACTTCTAAATGTCATCATGCAATGATGTTGAACTGTAGCTAAGGCCTTCTCAGAGTCAGTCAAAGTGTTTCTTTATGCATGCATGGTGTGTGTGTGTGTGTGTGTGTGTGCGCAGAGTGGGGACACAGTAAATAGGTCATATGCAGTGGAGGAGGATGACCTTGGGAATTTGTCCTGTTTTTCTTTGAGTCTGCCGACGCAGTTCTTGAGATGGAGGTAGAAATACAACGACTTACGCAAAGCTAGATATGTTGACAGGAAATTGTTCTCCAAACTGTTACAAGAAAGTTGGAAGCACACTTGTTTATAACATCAGTGTATACCATAGGTGTTTTGGACCTAGTATCACGCTACGGAGCTGACTTTCTATGAGTGGGTCCCTGTTTTGATACACAAGGACGCATACACATCACTACCAATGGTGTCACACCAGGATACAACTATAAAATGAAGCAAATGCTGAAGTGCCTTGAACTTGCATTCTTTCTAATGACCAGCAGGGGGCGACTCCTCTGGTTGCAAAAAGAAGTCAGGTTTCATCGAAGTCAATAAGAAAATGACTACTTCTCACATGATTTATTACCTCAGTAAACATTGTAATGAGTTTATGGTCTCAATGGCTAGTTTAAAATCTTCTTCAATAAATATAACATTAACCCTTTCACAGTGTGTTTTCAGTTCATGAAAGTACATTTTTGTTGCCTAAAAACTGAGGCTCCACCCTCCACTGAGGCTCCACTCGTGTCACTTCTGGTTGCAAAAAAAACAAGATTGCCACAAACCAATGGGTGACGTCTCTGTGACTACGTCCACGTCTTATATATTCAGTCTCATTTATATTTCTATATCTACTGATCTATAGGTAATTGTAGCATAACAAAGATGTGCAGCAAAGGCAGAGAAGACCGCTTACAAATAAACATGGATGTTAACAATACTGGATTTAAAAAAAGAAAATGTTTTTGCACAAGTTTAATATGGAAATAAATACATTCAATACATTTGTTAGAGCTGAAAGGGCCCCTTTAATTAGAACTAAGGAAATGAAACCCATGACCAAAAGAACACTGAAGTATTTACAACAGGGCGGCCACATTCATCCTCATCCCCTTTCACCAGCTGTCTTTGATGTCATTGCAATAGCATGTTTGAAATGTTGAACACAAGCTTGCTATCCCCACACCTGTCTTCCCTTCAAACTCCTCACATACTTAGCTTAAAAGCAAACATTGTGTTTGTGACCTCAGCGTTCTTTTGTATTTTATAGCTGCAGGTTTACAACGCTCCGCTTCATTGTCTCCCGCCGGTGTCACGTTTTGCTTTCATTTTTCCTCCCAGCTCTCATTGGCGGGATCCACCTGATCGGATCCCTGGATATCAAACGAAAAATTTAAAACTGCTGCAGGGCCAGAAATGTTAAATGTCTGAGTCACTAACTGAGTCTGCATCATGTCATTTCCTCTCAATGTGTTTCCTGCTGCAGCTTTTCATGATCTGACTCAGTGTTTTGGATGAGCCTTACAGTACGTTTGGAACTCAAACATCCCTGATTGGATCATTCAGTTTTTACTTCATGATGTGTCACTGAAAAGAAACAAGCTACCCCCTATCCAATTACTCGCTTTTAGTCGCTCTGAAATATCTTCTTCGATCCTTCATTTCCTATTCCCCAATATCCAAACACCAGCCAATATTGATTCCTATTTAATATTCGAGCTGTGGCTCATCAAGTCACCATTTTTCAAACATTTGTGATAATTGCATGTTGTGGAAGTATTTCTAAATAAGGCCAGCTGTGCGCTGCTGTATGTGGACAAATGTGTGTGGTGGTCTGGCCCAGCAATGCCATGTCTGCAACACTGGGATATGTGGGCCGTCAGCTATTTTAATCCACAATGTTGTCAGCAATACCTGAGGGAATGGACGTGTGTGTGTGTGTGTGTATATAAATGTGCTCCTGGTCCATACGTACTTGTACACAGACATGAACAAAGAGACAAAGTAGAGAAAGACGGTGTGTAATCGCTCGATACCGATTGCAGATCCGCAATGAACGGCCGATAGTGATCGTTTTTTGGTATACAAGACACCACACTAACCTTTTCCACAACAGTCTCTGAAAATGATTTCAAGTCCCAACGTCAGTGTCCACAGTCTAAATTTATTGATGTTAACATTTTTGCTTTAAACCTGGACAAAACTCCCCTTGGTTCCAGAAGCGTAAGAACTCTCTCTCTCTCTCTCTCGCTCTCTCTGATCAAATGCTACATGTGCCGTTATTAACGTACTGTATCTTTCTGACATTTTTATTGCCAGATGATTGCACAAATAAAAGGTAGTGATGAGATTGGGGAGGTCATAAATGCTACCTGTTGACCAAGGCTGGATTCTGGGCTGCTGCATCGAGGCCCTGGAGCAACTCACTTGCTTTTTTAATGCGTGGTAGGTGGAGAAGCGTAAAGCTGGAAATGAAATCATTGATTGCACATCAAAGACGGCACCTTGATTGCGCGGCCGGAAGAGCTAGCATGCAGGTTGCATGGATTGCAGCAGCTGCAGGGAGACTTAGAGGTGTTAGGGTTGGACATCTGTGAAAATATGATCTTTGTGTTTAAAGCAATACTCAACTAGCCCAGAGCAAAGACAGAAAGATGCATATTCAGATTCATCCACATTGGATGTGGACATGGTCTCCAGTTTCCGGCTGGATGAAAAGCAAACTTCACTTTGATGCCAATTGTGGACATGATGTGTGTGTGTGTGTGTGTGTGTGTGTGTGTGTGTGTGTGTGTGTGTGTGTGTGTCAGGGGATGGGTGGAGATATATGAATTATTTAAGGGTGAACTGCAGGACACAGCAAAGTGGAGAAAGAGAGGGTGTTTCTCTTTTACCCCCAAGACAACTTTCTATTGCAGAAAATGTTGGTCTGGCAAGGCACACACACACATACACACACACACAGAGGCATGTATGACTTATGTGTGAGTCATACATGAGTCGCTTTGCTTTCCAGCAAGGCCAATGAGATCAGTGGCTTCCTCAAAATACAAAGACCTCTGGAGATAAAGAAGAGCGAGACCCTGGTGTAAAAAAAAAAAAGGTGTGACAGCAGAGGCCTCCCTGGAGTCATGCACATACACTCAATCTTGTACATCTATCCTTTTGAGGGCTCCACACTGACTCCATTTTAGGCATGGAGCCTCAGAGTGTACTGAATGTTATTTATTTCACATACAAGTTGAAGTTTTTTTAATCTAACAACATAACATACCGGTTGATTAATGATTAGGCAATATCATTTTGAAGTTTAGCATCAGAATAAAGAGCAAGTGAAGCCGTTGTGGACTTCTTGTCGTTTTTTCCTTATTATTCAGCAGCATAAAGCTTATAGCTCTGTCTCCTCAAGTCTTTATTCAACAGGTTAAGTACCATTATTAAGTCCCGAGGTGGTCACACACAACAATACAAAATCAAACGGGCAAAATCACTCCTGCTATAACAATCACTATCGCTGACAAAGGGCCAAAGGGAGCTAAAACAGTCAGCAGATTCGTTTACCATGAAACACTTTTTCGGCTTCCTTAATTCAGTTTCCTTCTGAAGGCAGTGGTCTGAGCAGAAAACAAAAGCTGATACCGTACCAATAGATGTCTTGGTAGTGTTGGCATCAAACTAATTAGCTTAATTTAAGTGGTCAGGTTCTGATAAAATGGTTCTGACCAGGATGTCTGAATAGTCAATATATCTTAAATTATTCAGTGTGATTAAGGTGGTTAGGAACTCAGTGGTTAGTTTAGTCTTCTTTTGAGTGTTTCCTACTATGAGTGTGTTTTTGGAAACACAGTTTTTAGCTCATGTTGATCCGAAACAACACAATGAAATGCATACACACGCAGAATTCCTGGAAAAGCTTTACATCGTATTGGTGATTAAATGTTACCGTGCGGAATAGAATGACTCAATTAATAATGCTGATATGATTTGGCTCACTTTTTAAAAATTGACATGTAGTCTATCCCAGACAGTGAAATGAATGAATTTAAAAGAGTGCAACATAAATGGAGGGATCAGCTGCTGCTGTGTCTTAATGGGTTGACCCTCTCTGTCTGTATGTGTGTGAGTGCGTGCGTGCGTGTGTGTGTGTGATGGGGTGGAGGAGGGACAATGTGAGGGATGAGGTCATTGTGTAGTGGGAGCATGCGTGACTCTCTGTGTGTATGTGAAACAAAGGCAGTTGGGACTGTGTGTATAGGTGATGACTTCACGCGTTTTGCATTTATTTATGATCAGTGTTATGCGTGTGTGTGTGTGTGTGTGTGTGTCAGTGTATTATTCATGTTGTGGGGACATAAATCTGTTTACACAGTCACATTGTGGGCACTCTTCTTTCTTTTGGGGACATGTCAAATCTCGATAACACAAATCATTCCATTTTAAATGAATACTTGGTTTAAGGTCAGGGCTTGGTTAGGTTTAACCTGGTAGGGTTATGGTAAAGGTCAGGGCAAGTCTCCATGTCAATGTAATGTCCTCTAAAAGTGATGATAAACCTGACTGTGTGTCTGTGTTTCTCACCTTAAAAGGAAAAAAAACTGAAAAGACTTTAATTTTCTGATCTATACGACAGAGATTTTGGACAGTAACTTCAGCATCTATATACAAGGACAACCATCTTCACCATCAGATCAGAGTATCTTAAATGGACAGTCCATCATTTTGGGAAAAGTTTTTTTTCTTTTCTTTTTTTACCCGCAGTGAGTTGAGAAAAGAGATCGCATGCTGATCTCTGTGCATCCAGTACAGAGATGAAGGACAGTAAAGGACATCAAGGCTAACAGGGTAAAATTACTTAACTGGCATATTGTTTAGTGACAAGTATTAGCAGGAAACGACAAACTAAGTGGTTTATGTGAGCACGTAAGTAGGCCACTTGACATTTTCTTTTTTTAAATAAATTCATTCATTTTAAAATTTCATGTCCGGTCTACATGTTGTCTGAGCAACTTTTACACAAAATACACTTGTGGAGTTCTTAGAATGTCGCCGATGTTTTTACTGTCCAATACCAAACACGTTTGTATCAAAAAAAGCTTTTCTGAACAACCTCATCAGTATTGTTTCTGATGGCAGAGCTGCCATTATGACTCTTTTCATCAAGAGCAGCTCAACAGAAAGAGTCACTATCTTAGCATGTTACATTTTTATCTTTATCATCTTTTAATCAACATGCAACGGTGTGAAAGGCGAGTTGAAATCATGTTTTCCTCTGTTGCTGAGCATCTATAGAAGCAGCATGTGTCTGCCAGGTGATGTTGTCTAATGAAGCCCTGTACTGAGTCAGGACACAGATGTGCGCACAGATGTGGTTTACTGGAGTGAACATAAGAGACAGCTTTGTATAAAGTGGTAAAATTTGCACAAACTGAAATAAGGAACAAGTGAGGGTTTTGCCTTCTAGGTTTTGTTTCAGAATTTTTTTCTCTGACACTTGGTGAGATGTAGCCTCGCGTTTAAAATTCATCCACTCTGATTTCCAGCGGGGCTGTAAACCGAGACGTCTCTACTTGGCTCGAGTGTTGATTTAAAGATCCTCTGTCTCTCTCTCTGCTTCTCTTTGGTTCTGTAAACAGTTCTCCAAACAGCATCATCGGCCCAGACAGCAATGTTGTTGACTCTCCGCCTCTGATCCTAATCGGCAGGTCCTCTGCAATCTCTCTTTGTTAGCTCAGTGCGGGAAAAGCTTCAGAAAGTAATCAAAGGTGGAAGATAAATAGGTTTCCATTGGTTGTCTTGGCTGGAGGTTCTGAACCCTCCCACCACAGCATAGAGGATCTGTTTCGGATCAAGTGAGGATCAAGCTTCTCGATAGGTGACAGTTTGGAGGTTCCACTATAGTAAATGTGCTAAATTAGCATTAAAATGAATGCCAAATAGTGAACGTCAGGCTTGTTACCGTGACAAACAAACAAGCAGGGTCGGAGTGCTTCTCTCACAAAGATGAGAGCACAGCTGTATGCAAGAATCAACGGCTGTGGACATGAGTCTGCAGAGGAGACAAGGATTAACCTTTAACCTTTACAAGGTTAGCAAAGCAATGTTTTAGTCAAGCCTGATGACACGTAAGAGAATGATCCCTGTCTCTTCTGCACAGTGGGTCATTCAGCTTATTGAACACTTATTATTATTAAACACTGGCATCGTATGGGTGCATCCCTATCCAGGACATTTGCCTGCATTCATATTTGTTTTATTAGTTGGTATCTGACTGAAAGTCAACTTTATTTACACCAAAGGCCTGAAGAGCGTTTTCACCTGAACATCATAGTGATCTGTAGCGTAACAGTCATTTATCAGGGTCGCATGCTGCGGAGAGTCAGTTTCTCCACAACATCAGAGATGCATTCCACAGTGTGAGCCTGAAGTCGTGGTGTTATGTGCACAGACAGAGACCGTACACATAACACCCTGAGCACTGACACACACAGTGTAACATGGTGGTGTGACCTTGCACAGGGAAAAGGTAACGATCCTCTACTTCTGCGCTGTGATTGCTGGGTGAGTGCATCCAACTCTATCATTTTCTGAGAGTGTGTGTTGTCCTTTGTTCTTCCCCGTCTCCTCCCGTCACATCTGGCGTTGTTCGCCGTGCCGGCTGCTTTTCTTTGGCCCTCTCGTTGCTCCGAGCGATGAAGATTAGCTTGGCACATGGGACACAGACACACACACGGACACACACAATCCGGCGTCTTATAACAAGCTGTTAACCCCCCGTTTATAAGTGCGGCCTTTGAATCGGCTCGGTGAAAGGGAGTGTAATCCGTGCCGGACGATTTAATGGTAATCTCCATATCCTGATTAGATTAGACACAAACACACGCAGATACACACACACGTTGTCTGGAATACTTCTAAAGGACTGAATTGAACAGGAGACGTCTTTATCTCTTTTTACCAACCATCTGTATTTAATTTATTTACCTCTGTCTGTGTTTCTGGGTTATTCAGAGTTTGACGTATCTTTTTTTCTTCTTTTATGATCACACAGTCAGGACGGTCTACAAAGACTGAACATCGATGTCTTTTTATAGCACTTTTGCTTTCATGCTTTGGTAACTGACAGTACAGAGTGAACTGCATCAATGTCTTTTTACATCTGACATTCTGCTTTATTTTTAGAATTATTCTAGCTTATTGCTCCACTTCAACCATTTTTAGCTTAACCGGTTTACTCGTTTACTTATTCGCTCAAATTATATTTCACATATTCAGGTGGCTTCGAGGGTCTGCAAAGATGGAGCGCTTGCAACCCAAAGTTTATGATTAAGGGAAGTACAGTGAAAGTGTCAAATCAGTGTGAACACATCTGTGTACACAGACACCTGCACTGAACAGTGTGTCCGCGGTCAATGTCCATTTTAGTACTTCATCTCCAGCTTCACCCAGAAGACCTTTCACAGCTCATGTTCAGACTGACAATAGTGTCCAAAATGACTTCTCAGGAAGTTAGGTTTAGGTAATAAACCACTTGGTTGTAGTGCAGTCCTAGTCATACTCACACTTAGATACGATTTAATCTGTTATCTGTAGTTGTGTTTTAATTGTTGGAATGCTTAACAGCATTCCAACTATTGTTATCCTGTTTCTTTATTGTTGGAATGCTGTTAAGCAAAAAACATTTGTAGTTTGCCACTGTGTCCACAATCTTCACGCATAATTTCTGGATGTAGAAGTAGCTAATTTTGTCCTGGTCGTAGAAAAATTACTGTGGAATCCCACAGATTTCCACATTTGACACAGAAGCCGTTAATTGAGAGGAAAACCAACTTTCTGCTCCATAGACACAAATGTTAAAGTTTGCTTCAAAAACATCATCTTCCACAGAACACGGTACTCCTGTTATGATGTGGGGTGTTTCACGGACCCAAATGCAGACTCAGACAGCAAAGTTCTATTTAAAAACCAAGGTTCATTTATTTCTCTCAGTCAAGGGAAAAAACAGGAAATGGACAACGTCAATAGGAGGCGTCTCCACGCCTCCGCCCGGTTCCAAGCCGGAGAGGGACTAACCTGTGGAGCGGCAGACGAAGCCGACAGGCAAACGTCACTACGGCGGCGCGTCCTCGTGCTCCGCTCGAATCCTTAGCCGGGAAGAGCCCGGTCCGCGTCCGCAGCTGGCAGGCAGGCTGGATCGTCTGTGTGACACCCGAGGCTCGACACAGGAACGCCAAGACTAAACAGTTGATCTCCGAGGAACGAACTGGAAGGTTTCTACGTACAGGTGAAAACCCGAGGCTCGACACTGTACGGCAGGCAGGTTGAAGAAATGAGAGACAACGTTAGTAACGGGTCTTCAGAGAGTGAACAGCAGGACTACTCACGGGTCGAATACCAGGTAGGTAAACGGACGGACTGACAACTGGGATGAGAGTGACAGGAGTATTTATGTCAGCTGGAAGCGATCACCGGAGATGAGGCACAGCTGTGCCTACGGAGAGAGGCGCGGCAGTGGGCGGGACTCCTAGGAGGACACTACTGAGGGAAATACAGCAGAGTTAGACACAAATCCTCACAACTCCATTCCTAGATCGCCAGTGAAGCCACATTTTTTTACACTACAGACACAATTTTTACAAGATCTGTTTCTCAAGTCATCCTTCCTCTCAATTATTAATATCGGAGCAATAGGAGGTATGGTTATGGGAGTTTTGATGATTTGTTTGAGAGGCGTTTCCCTGTTTTATCTCCATGAAATGGCTTCAGGCACACAGGTGTTCGCGATTGAGGCAATTAGTGATGTTGATAAACACACAGACTCACAGACACACGCGCACATACACTCCTCTCCCTCTATCTCTCTGTGTGTGTCTCTCTCTCATACAGTTATTCAGGTCTTAGGGATCTTTAGAGGTCTTTCCCCCCCCCTCCCCCACACACACCATTTTAAAATAAAAGCCCTACAGAATGAATCCTAACTGAAATGCTTGTGATGAGCCTGTCATTCAATAACCGGTTTGTGTTTATCTAACATTATGATTCTGTCTCCTCTCCCCTTCTCCCCCACACCCCATTTCAAAATAAAAGCCCCAGAGAGTGAATTCTAACTGAACTGCTTGTGATGAAGCCTGTTATTTAATAACCTCTGTTTATGTGTGTCAAACATGATGATTATGTCTCCTCTCCCCCTCCCTCCCCCACCCAGTCTCACCCTTTCAAAATAAAAGCCTCATGGATTAACTGTATTCAAACATTTCGCTCAAAATTTGGCTTTTTTGTTGAAAAAATGAATGCTCTTACTAATACTGCGACAACGACTACTACTGCTAATATTTCTAGTATTACTACTACTACTACTACCACTTCAACTTTTGCTGTTGCTACTATTACTGCTACTGCTATTACTGCTACCATCAATATTATTACTACCACTACTGATATTCCTACCACCACCACTACTATTATTACTTATACCACAACTGCTAATACTGCTATTCCTGCTACTACCAGTACTAATACTACTACAGCTATTAGTACAACTGCTACTAGTACTACTACTACTGCTACTTCAAAAACTGACTTTACTATTACTACTACTACTACTACTTATTATACTACTACTACTGTTATATAATTACTAATACTTCGACTACAACTTCTACTGCTACTACAAATATCACTACTGCTACAACTAGTACTTATTCAAATGCTACTAATACTTATACTGCTAATAATACTTCTACTACAACTACAACTTCTACTGCTACTACAACAAATATCACTACCGCTGGAATTCTTTTAAGCTACAGAAACCGTTCGAATATCAAAATGTTCAGCTCTTTCAGGAGAGGGGTGATATAACTTCATATTTGTAATCTTTCAACTTTTTGAATTAAGCTTTTTGCAATTTTTTTTAAATTGCATATCTATTTTCAGCAATGTTTTTGAGATTCATTTCAGCTTTCAGCATTCCAACGCATTTTCAGCAGGAAATGCATTTTCTAGTTTGTATAGATATCTCCTCTTTTTTTTGCAACGTTCAAAGCTGCCAGACATGGAGAGGACACTCCAAAAGAGAAGTATAGAGTCTCACTCCCACTACTTGACATCATTCAATTTAGTTGGGTCAAGTCCGTGGTTGAAGGTAAACAGATGTGTTATTATTATTCTAATGTGTCTGTCTGCCGTGATTGTTCAATATAATCGAGCCCATCTGTTCTCGATAAAATATATGATCATGCAAGTCTGTCAAATTTTTGGTGCCGTGACCTCCACGCATGGATCCACCAACTCCAGTGAGCAGCGGGGAGGCTGTTGTTGGCACACTAGCCAACTGCTGACACACACACACACACTCACAAACACAGCAATCATTAAATGAATGTATTCTTCAGACTGCAGGCTGTCAGCAATATACCAGGAATACATTAGGGGGTAAAAGTCAGCATGTGTGCTATGCAGTCTGTCCTCACACACACACACCCACACACACACAGAGCACCATGACACTGACATCCTATATAAACACCATCATCATGCAGAACATCATTTAACAGCTTGTGGTGCCTGTTTGCGTTCAGACTGATGATAAAAATCAAGCTTGTTCAGGGTAGCAGCCATTTAAACTAAACGATCGTCACCAACAATAACCTCATTTAACTGAATGAGAAATGGCCGATGAGCGACAGTTAGCCGAGCGACTGCTGGGTGAGCTAATGAGCTCTCTGCCAGTGTGTGTGTGTGTGTGTGTGTGGGGGGGGGGGAAACAGGAAGTTGGACCTGCAACTGGAAAGGAAAGATTAATAACGTGTTGTATTGACTTATTTACTTAGTGATTTGTAAATCACTAACTACAGGTTAGAAATGATTGATGTTATTGTGCTCCGGTGCCTTGGCTGAGTAAAGCACAATGTCTACATTGATGATGGAAATTTTTTATTTGGCCCAATGCCAGCAATACTATTAACCTCTGAAAGGTGTTGTGAATATTTATGGTCCTCAGAGGATTATCCCTCATGATTATTCGATCTCCTAAACTTTCATCTCGTGCCATCATCATGTCAAAATATCCTTCTATGGTCTATGACAATTTTGAATGCTAACAACTGAATTTCCTTGAAATTTACAGACAATGTCATGTTCCCCAGAGTTTAAAGCCTTTCCAAACTGTGATCTTTCCTGTAGCGCCACCATCAGAACAAACTTCATTTTTTGAAGTTCCACCACCTGTAAGGCTTTAAAAATAGCTAAAGAATCAAACTTTGTTGTTTGTCCTTTCATATATATTTTTAATTTAGCTTGTCTTTGTCTAGAGCCACTAACAGATTTTGAGACAGACCTGTTATTATTGTAGTTAAAGCCAGGTCCTTTTTCGTGCGCCGCTCGTTGTTCATGGTCTGATTAGCAACTTGTTATGCGAGACTGGAGTTTGAGTTGAGAGAGAACGTGTGCAACCAGATTTATTCACAAGTAGCCAGTTTGAAAGCTTATTTTAAACCAATCAAAATCAAAATCACCATTGGACGCATAGCCGTCGGCTTCCCAGATTTTGGACCACACATGGAAACCAGCCCCCCTTTTTATTCGTGAACATGTAAATCTAATCCCCTCCCAATATTTTTTTACCTGACTTTTTGTAGCAACTGGTCTTATTTGGTCGTCCGGTAACCGCAAGGTTGGCGGTTCGATCCTTGGCTGCTACATGTCCTATGCCGAAGTGTCCCAGAGCAAGACACTGAACCCCTAATGCAGGGGTCTCAAACTCATTTTCACGCCGGGCCACATCAGCATCAGCATCACCACAAAGGGCCGGTTGTAAATGTAAGACTGTGTAAATGTAACTACTCCTAACATATTGATAAATAACTGTCTTTGCATTTGATTATTGTTTATTCAAGTGTGAAAATATTGTACATGCAGTTATAAAAATGTAAACATATATTTGAGCACATTTCTGTTATTATAACTTAAATCCTTTTAATTTAGGGTTAAGAAACCCACATTACTCTATCAAAGATCAAACTATTAAAGAAAATATCAAAGACACATATCAAACAAGTTATTACAATAACTTTGTTCAATGCTTAGAATCCTTTCAAGGGTGCGTTTGCACAATCCCACATGAAGTATTTCATGTGTTTTAAAGCCACGTTTAAAGTAGTCTTCAATGTACTCACAATATATTTCCATGTCAAATGTACAGTAACCAGCCAAAGAGCTGCTTCTATGTTTAAGTATCTCATCGTTATGACTTTCTATCTCATAATTTCGACTATGGGGATATTTTTATTATCAAGTCTAACTTAAAAAAAAAAAAAAAAAGATTTAAACTTAAATGCAGAAAAACTGCAGAAGTCAAATTTCGTATATGTGTATATGTATATGACAATAAAAAACCTAACTTATGTTTACTTTTTTATGTTCTGGCTGTTGTTTGAGCTATTATTTAAATACTAGACTTCATGTGAACATTTTCAGTAGGTATATTGCAGTAGCTACACTGATGCCTTTCATGGGAACAGAAAATAAATAATTTGATGTTCGTCAATTATTTCTGTCCCAAATTAATTTACTGTAAATCCAAAACTCAGCTTTTTTTATAGCAGTTCGCTCTGCTTCTGGAAAGAGCACAAGTGGAAAACCAGTGGCATAAATAGCTTACGTACCTGAACCCGGCATCCACAAAGTCAGCATCTCTTGGAGCAGCAGGGTGGTAGGGTCATAGAATTAGGGTTACGCTGTTAGGCTTCGGTATTTATATAACACTGGTTATTGCCCTCTGACAGCATCTGCAGGTCTCAGGTGGCAAAGACTGATGCTTTCACTTATTTTCTGTGACATCAACACGACACTTCAAAAAGATGTCCGCGAACTCGGTCACGCAATGTGGACCGCCCTGCAGAAGGGGGGGCGGTGGTGGTAAAGGCCATGTTCGACACAGCTTGACTGACCTTAAACAGGCTTCTACCTCATCTCACACACACACACACACACACACACACACAGTTAAAGATGGGTTGTCATATTGTCCCACGCTGTAGAAAAAGGGTTCAAAGGATTCTAAGCGGTGCTACCTGCTAACAGCAGCTGATACTAAAGTAAGACTCACCTCACTCCACAAAGCACAACTATAAAAGTAATCAAATGTTGAATTTGCATACTTGTCATGATTGGACCAGCTGCCATGCGCACGCCGCGGTATGTCTTTCATACTCCTAAATAAAGCCAGAAACCCCCCTGTGGATTTGGATGGAAGATATAATGTGCGAGTGTGAAGACACTGTGTGTGTGTGTGTGTGTGTGTGTGCGTGTGTGTGTATGTGTGCATGCATGCTATCTCCTCTCCTGGCTAGTTGGCAGAATTGCAGTCTCATATCTCAGCATTAACATAATGTTCTACTTCAGCGGGTTCATTGGGTTCAGTGCAGTGTTGTTCAGTGCATACAGAAATTATACTATATTTTCTCTGTTAATGTTTTCAAATGTGTTTATTTGATGTACACACAGTATGTACTGCAGTAATGATAATGTCCTTGGAAAATATTATGTTCATACTGTATATGTGCATTAAAGAAAAGAATCAGCTGCAGCAGTTTTATTCTCTGAGCTTTGACTTTTTGCATCTGAATAGATTTCACAAGGCACTCGGTAATGCAGCTTTAATGGAGTTAAACATGCTAGCCTTGATATCTGCCTTCATTAGTAGAATAAGCAATCCTGCACTATAGACAGTTATTTGTCTGTGGTTGTAAGCGCTCGAACCCTGATATGACTCTCAATCGCCACTGTAGTTGTGTTAAGGTTCTCTGAATGGACATTTGGCATTTGGAATATTTGGAAATGGGCAAGATTCAGTATTATGAATGGTTGTGAATCGTTTTTAACAAGGGTCAGTCACTAATGGGTTATTCACACCAAACACAAAGCACACTTTTTCGCGTGGTACGAGCGTATACAAAGTCAATCCAAAAACGAGAGTAGACACAAATAAGTGACGCAAATACGTGGAGTTTGCGGTATTCCCCGGAGTTGAAATATTTCAAACAGAAAATTGTGTGACGCCGTGTCAAGAAAGCCTGTCAGCGTTGAGATGTCTTTCTGTCGTCACTGACATCCCGAAGGTAAGAAATATTGTAGCCGTCTGTGCGCATCCAGAGCCCCATAATAGTAACTTTTCATTTTAAAGAGACGGGACAAAACTCTGTGTATAAATGTTAGGGGTGGGGGGAAAAATCGACAGCATAGTATCGCGCTATTTTGCGTGGCGATATTGTATCGATACACGGACGCCAAGTATCGATCTTTTATTATATAAACTATTAAAAAAAACAAAAAAACATCTAGAAAAATCAAATCAATTGCTTTTTCAGCTTTTTCAGATGGTGCTGAGTTGTTTTCTGGTGAGGTCAGCAAAGGTCCCCGGTCAGCGTGATTGGTAGGAAGTTGGTCAAAACAAAGATAGAGACATCTGGCCTCACAACGGCTTTAAATCTGCCAACAGTAGCCAGGCTCAAGGGGAGAGTGCAGCGCATAACTGTCTCTCTGCCCTTGATGTCCACGCATCGCAAGTTATACTGAGTTATATAACTCTTATATCCTACTTACATAAGTTATAGTTCATATACTGAGTCCACACGTTTGCATTTCGTTAAGTTGGACTATGTAGTAATACATTCAGTTTGTCAGGTTCATGCAACATTTATGACATTGTTGGTCAGTCTGTCTGCTTGACAATCCTATTTTGCTGCAATAAAAATGATTGAAGTGAGATGAACAGACTGAAAACTCTATCTTATTAGATAAAACATATTGACACCGTTTTCCTTTGGGGACATCATTTGAAGTTGAAAAAAGTAATAAATCGCAATATATGTTATCGCAATACTCAGAATATCGCAGTATCGTGATAATATCGTATCGTGACCTATCGTGACCTCTGTTGATTCCCACCCCTAATAAATGTATATGTATAAACCATAGTCTGTCAACAGTGTCACTGTCGTATTTATGAATACATGACGTTATTTTGAGTGTGGATGGAGCAGCCATAATGTCAGCAAAGCCAACTTAGCACTGATCGAGCCAAACTCCATTCAAAGAAATTAGCATTTTAAAAGTTGTTTGCTTGTTGTCTTGTCGACAGACCTAACAGATTATGAATTCACTTTTTACAAATCTGCATCATACAGTAGTTAGTTTGGCATACTTTTATCTGTTTATTGCAATTAAATGACAGCAAATGTATTTACTTTGGGTTCATACCGCTGTAGTAAACCAGATCTATTCATCCGACGTGTGACTTGCAGGACAAAGTCAATACAGCTTGATCAAATGTATCTGGTACTAACGTAAAACGGGGGAAACATTTATCTTTCCATCATGTCTGTTCATCCGTTTGAGGATCAATGGAAGTATTGATGACATTTAGGGACATTAAGAATTTAAAACCTTTAGATGATTATGGATAACGTCTTAGTTTGTATATTCATGGTATCAAACTACAGGCTACTACAAATAAAAGATTACTGGTTTACATTTTGTGCCTCACCAATATTCGGAACAATTCCCAAAGCGATATAGTGAACCATTTAGCAAACGGTGCAGCAGCGCGGATTGATCCGTACCAAAGCAGAGCCAGAAGGCAGATTTCAGATCTGGTCCCAGAGTATCTCGGCCCTGACAGACAGGGGAGGGGACAAATGAGACAGTGTCAATATTGAAACAGGCTAATGGGCTAATGAATGTGGAGAGTTCTGCCTAATGTTCCCAACAGAGCTCCTAGCAAAACCATTAAAGCACTTTTATATGACTAGACAGGCACAATGCAGTAACTCGATTTATGGCGTACTTTCATGGTCAATTAGGAAGGGGGAGAGAGCAGAGAGGCCTGATTGGGGAGGTTAGTGTGTGTGTGTGTGTGTGTGTGTGTGTGTGAGAGAGAGAGATATGAGCTTATTAGCTTTAGACAGAGTTACGCCTGTTTTTGTCAATATTGTCCTGGTCTACTTATGTCATTCTGATCAGCATGTAGACAAACTGAACAACTACACCATAAACACTGTCAATCAAACATCATCATATCTGTAATATACGAAGTGGACACACATGACTAACTGGACATTTGGAGGAAAAGACTAATATCGGTTCAAATAGTCACCTGGGAACATCAGTATGTCAGACTGAATAATAAAGTTTGACATTATTTTTATGAAAGATAAGCTCTCTATGGAACCATTCTATCACCTTCTTGATTAACGTTTACACAGCTGACTGCATTTTTGACCGAATGTCCTTTCATCGTAAAAGAATTCCACATGAGTCTGCCCTTGAGGGTCTTATACCAAATTGCAAGATGATCAGACCTGCAGAGGTAAAGTTACTTCAATCTCAACAGAAGTAAAACAAAGGATTTCAGTGTTCCTGTTAACGAAAATGAACTGTTCAGAAAATGTCCGTGTTGTATTCGAAGGGACTCCATCAAGGTTATCATCAGGGGCAGACTCGACATCGGGAAGAATTCTAAATGGCCGATCCATTCATATATTTTTACATTTTTTCATTTCTGGTGTCAGTAGTTACTTTATCGGCCGTGATATGGGCCAGCCTGGCCCTCTTAGCAGACAGCACGGATTGAAACGCTGCCTTTTAGACTGGGCCAATCTAATACTTTCAATATTGAGGGCAGGGGCGGACTGGGGGGAAAAAGTGGCCTGGGAGTTTACTGTCAGACCGGCCCACTCAATACACGGTGCCTTGCCCACTCAATGCATCGCACGTATCGACCAGTCAGTGGAAAAATACCCATACACTGAACATTATTTTGGATGATTACAAAGAAATTATATCATATATGTTTTTTTTTTACAACATTTGGATCCACCAATTTGCCTGGATGGACACATGGAATAAAATGACTATTGGCTATTGTAACACTCCAAGGTAGGTATAGTTTGCTAGATGAATATGCTTAACTCTGGGCTAGTATCAGATGGTTATACGCAGTGGCGGCTGGTGGAAAATGTTCTAGGTAGGGCTGTGCCACATCCAATCAATTTCAGCAAACATCCCAGTATGATTTAATGCAAAACAATTACGGTATCAAACACGTATTAAGACTTTGCAGTTACATATTTAACTTTTATTCCAACATTAAAAAAAGCAGTAAATAACACTTTGACAAACACGTCAGGACATCTTATTTGTGTCACCCACACAGGGAATTCAGTATAATATATAAATCATATAATAATATGCTGTACAATATAATGATATTATTATATAATGATATAATGATATATAATGATATCTACAGGCGAGCGCTCGCGCTGTAGATACCCCGTCGGCCTACCGGGGATTCCCCCGGTATCCCCTATGGCCAGCCCGCCCCTGATTGAGGGGGTATATGAGCGGGCCCTCCCAATTTGGACTGAATCTTGTTTTTGTTGAAACCTGATTGGCATAGTCATTTTCATTGCGAACATGACAAACTGCGACTAGTGTTCCAGCCCACCAGTGGCTAAATTACGAATCCTACGGCTTAGGCATGACCCGCCCGACACGGACTCTGGTTGGTTAGTACTTGTTTCCTTCACTGGTTGGATTGGTTAGGTTTCGGCATGAGGGGTTGAATTTGGTTAGGGTTAGGGTGAGAATACCAGGGTAAGACAATCTGGAATGCCTTCACTGTAGTCGAAAAGAAAATGTTGCTGCCTTGTTTATGATTCAGTGCAGTGGTGGAGTGCTCAGAAACAGGAGTCAGGTGTCAGCAAGATATCCTAAAGTGTCTTGAAGGTCTTCAGCATCAGCAGATTCTCTTTATACCACAGAAACTGTATTAGTATTAAAATGAATTTACTGCCAAAAATGTTATAGCTTGTGCCTTCTGGGCGCTCGCATAAAAGGCCTCTCCATCTCAAAGTCCAGGGCTGAATCTAGTCCCAGAACGTCCCTAGTTGTCTTGGCTTCAATTTTATGTCCTGTATTGCTTAATACGGTTTAATCAAACTCTTGTTCATTTTCCCCCTTGGTACAATTCGTCTGGGCAGATCTGAGTGCAGCTGTCGAGCTCAGGTGCAAACGAGACCCTTTAGAGAAAGTGTTCCCTGTCCGGTCACAAACGAGTGCTAGAGAGATTCATTTCTGGTGGGAACGTGATCCGACCTCGATCTGACCCAACTTTAATTTAGACATGAGCTAAATGGCATAGTCAGGTGCTTGTGTTTATATAGATGACCAAAAACCTGATCTGACGTGGATCAGAAATAAAGTACGCTGGGCAGATAGAACGTTGTTCAGGACCATCTTGCTATGTTTACATTTTCGCTTCGACCCCGGTCCACTGATTCGGATCTGAACAAACAAAATATGTTGAAAACATTTTTAAATCTTTGTGGCCAGAGCCTTGAATTCAAGAGTATACAGCAAAATGAATGCTACATTTCAAATAGATGGTGCCGGAAGCTTGTTGATGCAGTGACCCAATGTGCGCTAACTGTACATTTACTTAATACTAACAATTCAAGGGAATTCATTTGACCTATCCAATGCTGTCTGACGCTTGAATGCATGACCGTGCTATGACTTTTCTGTTGGGCAGGACATGGCAGGGTTATATGAAATTGGAACTTGAGACAGAGCTAATATAGAATTTTTCATAATTTCTTACTTTCCATCCCCTTAAAGGTCAGTGAAGTTGAACTCTACGCGAAAGCTCAAATTGACTTTGTCTCCGCTGGCAAATCCACCAATCACAATTCAAACGAATGAAATTTTGGTCCGAAATGTAGCTTTTTACACATTAACGCTGGTGTTACCGAGACCTTATGCAGTGGTCTCTCATGATAACAGCATTTCAGACAGATTTGTTCACTAAATGGCGTGACTCCTGAGCTAATAGAAATTGTGCTGGAGGAAGAGGAACAAGAAGGATCGTTCAGACTTCAGCGTGAATAGGCTCTTTGTCTGGGGAAATAAAAGTCGATTGACTGATTAGCTTCACAGAACACTTCAGCGAGTCCTTTGTCCGCCTCGGTTGTTACACCTGTGAATGAAATGTGATGTTAAAGGTGTCGTGACATTTGGATCTTAGGTGTTTAATGGGATATGGGCATCATATGTATCGTCTATTTTTTGCTATTGTTGAGTTTTATCATTAAAGGTTGGCCTTAACTATCCATCCATTCACTAATGGTATTTACAGTTGCTCTTTACATACAACCAGAACTTGACGGACAGAACCACCACACAGACAGATTAATGATTTGAAAGACCAAAATCACAAGATCCTAAATAGTTATGACTGCTTGTATTCTTATTGTAGGAAGCTGATGATAGCCAGAAACAATGTCCACTGACTGTTTCAGTCCAAAAATGTCGTCTCGTCAATATCAAACCTGAGAAACCCTGAAATGTATAAAATCATCGGCAGAAGTACACATTCTCTATGTCATACATATGCTCCTCTTTGTTTCACACACTCCACCTCTCTCCGTTGCATCACTGTAGTTTCCCTCAGAGAGTTGTTGCGCAGGCAGAGTCAGTGGAAGATATTTTTAGTTTGCCAAAAAAAAAAAAGCGAGTCAGGTAGTAGATTCTCTCCTGTCTTTCTCCTGATACATTCAGAGAAAAAAATAAAGGTTCATGCTCTGGTTCAGTGGTTTGAGCATCAGTTCAATGTGCAGCCCTAATGACTATGAACCCTAGGGTAAAAATCATATTACAGATCTGTCATTTCATGCTAGGAAGGTAGCATACAGCTAACCTGTCCTAGCTGTTCTGTCCTCTTAGAAGCAGTAACAAAGACACAGAGATGCTTTGTTTGTTGATTCTCAGTGGTAATGGCAGCACTGGCAATAGTTTCCCATATCTTGGAGTCATTTGACTTATGATGTTTATAATGTGATGTTGTTTAATGCATCTTTCACTTTCCAAACCATGACGCAGCAGCGTATTAAAGCCAGCAAACAAGTATGAACTTCAAAGCACATTTCTATTTTTTACTGTTACATAAATTATGAAAACATTAAGTATTTACAATATCAAATTGCAAGTTGTTATGGCTGAAAGTATGAAAAGACCTCCCCTAAGAGGCACATTGTAACAAGCATTCTGCTATCAGTGTGGTCATTACATTTTTTTACAAGATGTCAATTATGGATGACAGTTTTTAACAAGTGCTTAATCACAACAGGCCATGGCGTTTTTAAATCAAGCCTTAGATGACAGGACAAACAGGCCAGCAGAAATGTTTTTTTCTATAATGCAATACGAGTTGTGATGAGAAAACTATGATATCTTCCATTCTTTAATACAGCTAATTTTTTTAATTATCGAATAGATAATAGGCAGTGTTGCATTACCAACTCTCGATATTGGTCTTTAGATTCAAGTCTTATCATGGACAAGCCTGGCAAGACAGTGGGCCCTTGCATGTGCAAAGACAAGCCTATGAGTCGCTGTGTTTTTTATGCATCAGGTATGGGCAATAATTCAAAATGATTATTCAGCAACTTTCAGGG
The DNA here is from genome assembly GCF_949748355.1 of Melanostigma gelatinosum. Taxonomy (NCBI): domain Eukaryota; kingdom Metazoa; phylum Chordata; class Actinopteri; order Perciformes; family Zoarcidae; genus Melanostigma; species Melanostigma gelatinosum. The sequence continues at coordinate 6,396,075 of NC_136643.1, read as the reverse complement.
AACCCATCTCGTGATGATACCACATAATTTCTTCATTGTCAAAATTAACGATTCCAAGTAAATTAACTAGTGCTGGGCAAGTTAACACGTTAATTTCGCGTTAACGCATTCATTAATTAATGAATGTTTATCTCATGTTTATCGTTTTGTATTAGAGCAGGGGTGTCAAACTCATTTTCACTCTGGGGCCACATCAGCATCACGGTCGCCCTCAAAGGGCCGGTTGTAAATGTAAGACGGTGTAAATGTAACTACTCCTAACATATTTAGTTTAGTTTCCCGGGATATCTGTGACTTCCACAACACGTACTAAGCAGAAATAGAGGTTATTTTTTCCATGGTTAATGGCGGACAGTTGAACGGCTTTCAGGGCGATAAGCCATGCCCCCTCTCCGGCGCGTCCAGTGCGAATGAACACAAATATCCCCCGGCGAGACCGGTGGCGCGAATGGCTCAACTCAACTTTTTTTTTTTATACTCAAACATCTCCGCGACTTATTGAGTGCCGTAATAATCGCGCCACACAACGAATCGAAAATGAAATTCGTTGCCAACCCTTTTAATCATCGATTTTCATCGATTTGTTGTTACAGACAATGGAGTGGTCTCACCGACGTCACGATCTCCTTAGTTACGAGGTCGGTCGGCCATGTTGGAGTACATACAGAACCTACATGGCGGCGCGTAAACAAGGAAGTGCGGCGAAAATACAATACTTTGAATCACTGGATAGTGCATCAAAGGTTCGCTACCTGGCCAAATTGAAGGTTATTGGTAACTTGGATCCCTATACGATGAGTGCAGATCGTTTCAGTGCCGATCCTACTTATCTTCCATCGGTAAACTACGTCAACATCGACACTATCTCGTGAACACCCCCAGTCCTTACACGAAAGACGAGTTGGAGTGCTACAAAGGGCTCGACGCTTCTAATCAGTTTGTCAGTGGATGGGTCCGAGACGTCAAAGCAACGGTCGTCGACAATTCTCATCTCGTCATTGGAAGGGTAAATATATCCAGATCTGGTCCGATATTTAGCAATATTCAATGTTTACTCAGCGCAAACAGACACATGTGTTTGTTTACATTGTACGTGCATGTCATTGTGTGCGTGTGTGTAGGAATTCACTTTCAACTAACTCCTAACTTCATCCCCCCCACACATATATATATATACATATATATATATATACATATATATATATATATATGATCTGACGTTAAACTCATATCAAGCAAAGCTGAGGCTGCATCTCTGTGTTTCGCCTGTTGTACACGCTCGACACGTCTCTGGTACCGACTGCTGTCACGGGCCGATGAAGCTTCGGTAACCTTCTCATGTCCAAGTTTAATTTATATTTCCTTTATTAAATACTGTTCACAAACGAATTTGTAAATAAAATCACTGACCACTTATAAAGTGATCCGCACATACTCTAGTGTACGCCAAATTCCATTCCTTTATATCTCGAGAGATGCGTGACAGCCATTTCTCGCGACGTCGCTTGGATAGCTCCTTCGTGTCATTTCCTTGATGTGTAATGACCGCTGGCAAACGAAAGAATGATTTCTTGTCTATCAGCTCTGCTGCCACAACCAAAGACAGCACAAAAGTTCACCATGATCGATAGGTTATGCGACTCAGCCGTGCATGCCAGTGGCTTTGTGTGTACTCCAACATGGCCGACAGCTAAACTGTGACGTCACACGAGACCACTCCATTGGAACAGCAGCTTACTTGATGACATCACCACCTCAGCTGGTCTCATGAGTTTAATCCGTTTTTTTCCGTAAAGTATTTTTACAATCAAACTAAATATGACAACCGTGCAGTTTTCGTTTTCATTTAAAATCAAAAATGATATATTATTATTTACATATATACATACATACAATTATATATGTATATATATACATATATATGTATATATATATATATATATACATATATATGTATATATATATGTATATATATATATATATATATATATATATATATATATGTATATATATGTATATATATGTATATATTGTGGTGAACACTAGATGGAGGCATCTCACCTCAGAATGGACACTGGTTGGGTGGTAATGGGCGGAGCCTGAGAGGGTACATAGGAACGCACCTGTACCTGTATGCCGGTTAATTTGTTTGGAAGTAAATCTCAGAGACTCCATACTCCTGTCTGTTCGTCTCATTTACACGCTTCCACTGTGGTGACCCTGACGTGATCTGAACAATGTCAGATAGTGAGGGTAACGCAGCTGCTGTCGCTCCTGCCGTGTATGCAGCGACAGTCAAGTTGCCTGAGTTTTGGCAACATGACCCAGCCCCGTGGTTCCAACATATTGAGGCGCAGTTTCACCTCCGCGGGATCAGGGTGGATGATACTAAATACTATCATGTGGTGGCGGCGTTGGATTCCTCCACTACTCGCCGGATGATGGGATTGCTGAGAGATCCACCTGCATTGGGGAAATACAACGCTCTCAAAACACAGCTGTTGCGCTTGTTTCAGCTATCTGACGAGGAGCGCGCAGATCGCCTGCTGTCACTCAACGGATTGGGGGACAGCAAACCTACTGAACTAATAGAGAATATGTTGGCACTGCTCGGTTCAGGTGACACCGCCTTTCTTTTTGTCCAACTGTTCCTACGGCAGCTCCCGACGCCGGTGCGCACGGCGTTGGCCACCTCGCCGTTTGTGCGCACCAAGGATTACCGTGGGCTGGCAGAGGAGGCAGACAGGATACTGCTGGCCTCTCGTCAATATGTGGCTGCGGTGTCAGACCCCGAGCAAACTGTTGCTGCTGTGTCGGGCCAGTCGTCCGAGCGCAGGGATCAGGCGCAAAGAGAGGACAGCGGGCTGTGTTATTATCATCGCCGTTTTGGCTCCAAAGCAAAGCGCTGTATTCCACCATGTTGTTATGGCAACCAGGGAAACGCCAGAGCCGGCGCTCGTTAGCGGCTATGAGCGCTGGCGTCATCAATGAGCTGCTGTTTATTGAGGACACGTCTTCTGGTCGGCGTCTGCTGGTGGATTCGGGGGCACAGAGGAGCATCCTACCTGCATCGGCCGTGGACGCTGTGGGAAATGCACATGGACCACCGCTGGATGCGGCTAATGGGACTTCCATTCGTACATTTTGCACCAGGTATGTCAATGTGTGTTTCAATGGACATCAGTTTGGGTGGGAATTTATTATTGCTTCAGTGTCGGTGCCTATACTGGGCGCGGATTTTCTGTGTGCCCACAGACTGTTAGTGGACGTTGCGAATCGTCGGCTGATTGACTCTGTGTCCTTTGACACATATCCGTGCACACTGGGGGGTCCAGGGCCGCCTGCCCTGGCCAATATGCTTGCCACCGGGGATGCATACCAGCGTCTCCTCTCTGATTTCCCTGCCCTGACTGTCCCCGCCTTCTCTGCCGCTGTCGCCAAGCATGGTGTGGAACACTACATCACAACTGTTGGGCCGCCAGTTTTTGCACGAGCACGCCGCCTGGACGCTGTTAAACTGGCAATAGCCAAGGAGGAGTTCTCCACAATGGAGCGGCTTGGCATTGTGCGCCGTTCTAATAGTCCCTGGGCATCTCCTCTCCACATGGTCCCCAAGAGGGACGGTAAGTGGCGCCCGTGTGGTGATTTCCGGCGCTTAAATAATATTACCACGCCTGACCGGTACCCGGTTCCACACATCCAGGATTTTTCTGTCCACCTGGCGGGAGCCACTATCTATTCTAAAATAGATTTGGTGCGTGGCTACCACCAGGTGCCGGTCCACCCACTCGATGTTCCCAAGACCGCCGTTATCACCCCGTTTGGGCTGTTTGAATTCCTGCGGATGCCATTTGGCCTTAAAGGGGCAGCACAGACTTTTCAGCGGCTTATGGATTCCGTTCTGCGGGGTATGTCATTTTTGTTCGTTTATCTGGATGACATCCTCGTAGCCAGCACATCGGCAGAGGAGCATCGGAGACATCTCCAGCAATTATTCGAGCGGCTCAACGAGCATGGATTAATTGTGAACCCGGCCAAATGTCAGTTTGGCCTGCCGGCAATGGATTTCCTGGGACATCGTGTCTCCCCCCAGGGGGCTGTTCCTCTACCCGCCAAGGTGGAGGCTATTGTTGTTTTCCCCCGCCCCCTCACCGCTAAGCCTCTTCAGGAGTATCTAGGAATGGTTAACTTTTACAATCGTTTTCTACCCCATGCGGCTCACCTGATGAGTCCCCTGTACGAGGCGTTAAAGGGGAAGAAAGACAGCGAGGACGTGGACTGGTCCCCGGAGCGGGTCCTGGCATTCGAGAACTCCAAGGTGGCTCTGGCCAACGCTGCCATGCTGGCACACCCATCGCCGGCTGCTCCTATAGCTCTCACAACGGATGCCTCCGATTACGCAGTCGGGGCGGTGTGTGAGCAGTGGGTGGCTGGCGCCTGGCAGCCCCTGGCCTTTTTCAGCAAGAAGTTGCGGGACAACGAGAGGAAGTATAGCACGTTTGACAGGGAGCTCCTGGCCCTCTTCCTCGCCATACGTCATTTCAGGTTCCTGCTGGAGGGCCGGGGGTTCACAGTGTTCGTTGATCACAAGCCCCTGACTTTTGCCATGGCCAAGATCACAGAGCCGTGGTCGGGGCGTCAACAGCGCCAACTTTCCGCCATATCGGAGTACACTACGGACATTCAACACGTGGCTGGTAAATACAACCAGGTGGCGGACTGCCTCTCCCGGGCACATGTCAGCCCTGTGCACCTGGGCATTGATTATGCAGCCATGGCCGCTGACCAGCTCACGGACATGGACCTTCAGGCTTTCAGGACAGCTGTGACGGGACTGCGACTGGAGGATGTGGCGTTTCAGGACAGCGGCGCCATGCTCCTCTGCGACGTTTCCACTGGCCGGCCTCGCCCCATGGTTCCGACTGACTGGCGACGACGGGTGTTCGACACCATGCATGGCCTTTCACACCCGGGGGTGAGGGCGTCGGTGAAGCTGGTGGGGGCCAAGTTCGTCTGGCCAGGCCTAAGAAGGGACATTAGGCAATGGGCAGCCTCCTGTGTGGCGTGTCAGCGGGCCAAGATACACCGTCACACTAAGGCCCCCCTGGAGCCATTTCTCATTCCGGAGAGGCGGTTTGACCATGTCCACGTGGACCTGGTGGGCCCACTTCCCCCGTCTCAGGGTTTCACTCACCTCCTCACTATGGTGGACAGGACCACCAGGTGGCCGGAGGTTGTTCCTCTGTCATCCACAATGGCTGCAGAAGTGGCTCGGGCGTTCATCTCTGCTTGGGTGACCCGCTTTGGCACCCCATTAGACCTGACTTCTGACCGGGGTTCTCAGTTCACCTCTGAGCTGTGGAATGCAGTGGCAGAGAGACTGGGTGTGAAACTCCACCGCACCACGGCATATAACCCGAAGGCCAACGGAATGTGTGAACGTTTCCATCGCTCCATGAAGGCTGCTCTCCGGGCCACTCTCACAGACAGCAATTGGATCGACCGTCTGCCATGGGTGATGTTGGGCCTGCGTTCCGCCCCCAAAGAAGACCTGCAGGCCTCTTCGGCAGAGCTGGTTTTCGGTCAACCTCTGAGGGTCCCTGGGGAGTTCCTCCCGAGTTCCTCTACTCCTTGGTCCATTGCAGCTCACCAGTCCACCTTCCGGGATGCAGCAAGTGCTTTGGCCCCGGTTCCTACACATCACTGCCTTCCGCAGTCCTACATCCCAAAGGACCTGATGGCTGCCAGCTATGTGTTTATCCGTCATGAGGCTCACCGTTCTCCACTGCAGGCTCCCTACGACGGGCCTTTCCGTGTCCTTGAGGCGGGCCCGAAGAGTTTTGTCGTGGACAGGGGGGGGAAAAAGGAGCTGATTTCGGTCGACCGTCTTAAGCCTGCCCATGTGGTTCCAGACGAGCCTGTGGAACTGGCTCAAGCCCCACGTCGCGGCCGGCCACCTAAGTCTGCACCTGTCCCAGGCCCCCGTCCGTCGGGACCCCTACTGGTCCCCGTCGACGACGGGGACGCCCTCCTGCCCCAACCCCTGCCCCTGCCGAGTTGCCTGTGACTGTGAAATATAGCCGTTATGGCCGCAGGGTCAGACCTCCTGAGAGAGACTATTGATACTGGGTGTAATGTTGTTTGGGGGGTTTGTACGGGGATAATGTAATGTTTGCACATACTGTCAATTCTGAAGGTTCTGGGGGGGCCTGTGTGGTGAACACTAGATGGAGGCATCTCACCTCAGAATGGACACTGGTTGGGTGGTAATGGGCGGAGCCTGAGAGGGTACATAGGAACGCACCTGTACCTGTATGCCGGTTAATTTGTTTGGAAGTAAATCTCAGAGACTCCATACTCCTGTCTGTTCGTCTCATTTACACGCTTCCACAATATATATGTATATATATATATATATGTATATATATATATATGTGTGTATATATATATATATATATATATATATATATATATATGTGTGTATATATATATATATATGTGTATATATATATATATGTGTATATATATATATATATATATATTCGCGGGCCACATACAATGATGTGGGGCCGTATGTTTGACACCCCTGTATTGGAGATATGATGTCCCTTCAGGGTTGCCGTAGAGAAAAGGCGACTTCCGCTGCTCTCCCTGGAGACTACTGGACATCGCTGCGGTAAAGTCAGCAGACACTCAGATCTCCGTGGTCCACTCAGCAGACACTTACATGTTAGTGCACCTATATGCTGAAATTCACGGTAAACGCTTTTAAACGGTGCAGATCGGGAGCGAGCGAAGGACATTGAAAGTTAGCGGAAACATTAACGTGAGACAACATCCGGTTTCTTCAGACGAACATCCGGTTTTCAGAATAAGATGCCAGCAAAGTATGAATTATATTCACATTAAGTATGAAACATGCTACCTGCATCTCGTGAACCAACTGTTATTGCCCTTTTGCTCATGTAGCAGTACTTTTAAAATAAAAGTGCGCAATACACTACTTTATAATTCATCATTGAACTTTGCCATAACAATGTGATTAATCGCAATTAATTGCAAAAAATCCATGCGATTAAATATTTGAATCGTTGCCCAGCACAAATAGAAACATAACAAAAGGAGCTGTTAAGGTTTGGATACAAATGGAAATCCAACAGTACGGAACCCACTTTTGTACTTTTTATAGTATATTAAACAATATTATGTGGCTTAAATATTTGGTTTCTTAATTAATAAGGGCACTGTAAGGAAAGTCCAACGTGACTTCTTAATAATGCATTATGTGGTGGTGGTCTCAGCCGGTCTCCTGTTTGATAGTTTGATTGACTAACTCACTCTGATAAGTGGTGCAGGTTGGCATATGTAGACCTGGTCCGACAGAACAGCTTCCACAGCCTGTAAAATGTGAATGAATTGAATGAGTTTGTGGATTAAAAGCCGGTTCCACGAGATGCGTTTCATCCGAGCTGAACGTCGTCGTCGCATACTTTATGTTCTTGTCCTTCTTTGTCCTTTATCAGGAAGTGTATGAAGCTTTTACCAAACCACTTGGCAGAAGTGTCTCTTTACCTCTCTCATTTACTCTTATTTAAGTTTCGGAGTCAATGGTTCTCCTAAAGTCAAGTGTTTAATGTTCAGGTTTCACTTCGTGGCTCTCACACTGGTGGTGTGAATGAAAGTGTACAAAAGCACTCGGAGTGTAAAGCACTCGGTGCTTCAAGTATCCCAGATGCACTTTAGCTGATAGAAACTGTATTTACATGAGAAGAAAAACACTGACGAGATTTATTCACACGCTTTATTTTCAAATTAGATGAGACTGAGTTTTAATGATCCCTGTGGGGAAATAAAGTCATTGCAGCAGAATACTGAAATGAGATACAGCAACCACAATAGATCGTAAACAAGAACGTATGGGAGGATTATCACATTAAACTATTCACACATAACAAAATGGTAAACTGACATATTTCATTGCAGTGAAATTTTTTTTTTAATCATCATTAATTGTTGTAATCGAGGGCTCGGTAGTGTTTAAAATGATGTTCTATACCAGAAAAAAATACCGATACAATACCAATAGTTCTTCAATACCTTACTAAACTGATTTTAAAATCTTACTTTTAGAAATATAAAGTTCCTTTTTTGTTGAAGTTGAAGCGTTGAGAGTTGATGTGCAGTCATAATAGATACAGAAGAAAACTGATAACAGATGTGGGATGTATGACATGCACCAAGTCTCAGATGGTAGAGACTAAAAATGTTTTGCAGTAGCTTCCTTCAATAATTGCGAAAAATGCTTGTTTTTCATATTGTAAAATATGACTCCTGTGTGATGCACAGTTAGTTCTTTAGGTAAACACTACAATAAACTAAAGCGTTTATAGAAAGACCCACTGATGTCCAAGCTGAATTAAAGGTCAGACGTGTGTGTATGTGTGTGTGTGTTTGTCTGGATGTGACTTATGGACAGCGAGCCCATCATTTTTTCCAGGCTGGACAAATGCCTCATGGTGGAGGACAGGCCGTCCGACATAACAAATGACCTGCAGACACAGACAGACAGAGAGAGAGCGAGAGAGAGAGGAACAGATGATTCTGCCACAGATTTGAATCCCTCCATCTCTGCCAATTAATGAAATGGCGAAGACACACACACACACAGAGGGACAGAGAGAGAGAGAATGTCCATAAGCCTGGTTAAGCAGTGTTAAATTATTCCTCAAATTAAAATGCCATACCTGCCTTGTCCTTTTAGAGCTCTGTTTGTGTGTGTGTGTGTGTGTGGGGGGGGGGGGGGGGGGGGGTGCATGTAAGGGTTAATTCATTTTATGTCCTTGTATTTAATAACCGTGGACAGTGAAGATGGTGTGTGTGTATGTGTGTGAGTGATTGAAAGAGAGAGAGTGAGAGGATGAGTCAGTGTCTTCTGGGAAATGTCTCTGTTGTAACATTTTGTCTTTGGAGGACAAAGAAAAGAAGACGCATTAACTTCCACAAACACCTTTTCTGAAGCTTTTCCATTAATCACTCGTCTTGCAGAAAAGTTGAATTCAGGTCCCACAAATGTACAAATACTGAGCTTCAGCTTTAAAATTTGGTGATTTTGGTAAGAGCGTATTATTTCAAAGGTTTGGCCGCTTCGCACTGTTTTTAATATCTTTGTCACAGAAGAACCACCCTCTGGTTCCCCTTCATGTAAACACTGTGAGCTCTGTCTTCACCGTTACTGTTGTTTGCACTGTTAGCGCTTTTAGCACTGTTAGCCTCTAGCTGCCGGCTCAGCTGTCACCACGTTGCGTGCCGTGAGGCAATCCCTCAAACCTAGATTTGCTCTGAATTCCGTAAACAGAAGGGTTGCCCAATACTTCAATGGTACTCATTATAGACTTTGGGGGTAAAGGTATATCGTATTTCTAAGCGAACAAAATATACGTAACGTGTGTTACATATGTGAGGAGTTTCATAACAGATGAACACAGTTCATTGCACTGAACATTAAGTTGATTAATTTATATCTGATTTTCCAATCGTGATATTGTAAAATATTTATCATGGTTCATTTTTAGCTCAGCTCCCAATTGAACAAGTAAAGTAACAAAATACAGATTGTAAACTGAAATAAAACAGCCTTGTGACAGTCTGACTGAGACACTCCACTGCAACTCATCAAGTTAGAGGCTTGCTTTAATTTGTGTTTTCATTTCCTTTCCATTTGACTGCAGTTTGTCATTCTACTTGCAGCCACGAGTGTGTAAATGAAACCAGTAACAGAAATGTAATTACTGTTAATCAGTGTCAATTCTTACAATTATCAGCTGGGTTTACATGTTTATCTTTAAGATCAGTAATGAACACAATGGTTTCTGTAGTTCACCATGCTGATGAGAAGCTTCAGCTGTTTCACACTGAGACCACGGAGGGAGATATGAGTAGAGATGAAGAGGAAAAAGAAAAGAGGGGAAGGAGGGAAAGACGAGAGGTGAGAATGCGAAATACATGAAAGTGAATGAGGAGGAGAAAGAGGAGCGGGCGACCTTTTGCTTTGTGAATGAGGAAGGAGGAAGTGAAATGTGTGCGATCAAGAGAAAGGAGGGGTGGGAGGAGGTGTTCATAGAGGTGAGGGGGGAGGGAGGGAGGGAGGAGGGTGCTCAGAGGCATGAAAAGATGGAGAGAATAGAGAGGATGGAGAGAGAGCAGTTACACAGCAGGAGAGTCTGAGTGCTCTCCTCCATCAGAGACTGTTGATTAAAATTTCATTGGCTGTGGCTGGAGGTCGGAGGTGATGCTCCGTGGGTGTGTGTGTGTGTGTGCACGTGAGCAATAAAAGCTCAGTGCCTCTTCTCGTCATGCACTCACTCACTCCTGTGCTCTCACTCTCATTGGCTAATTGTCTTTCTTTGTCTCTTGAGCACACTGCTTTTTAATTAGCTACTTGCTTTTAGTTACTACTTACTAGTCACTAGTTAAAGTAGCATGTGCTTAATAATGGCTAACACCATGTATCCTGCTTTACTTCTCAAAATTTGTTTGTGCATGTCCTCAGAAATGAACGTTCATCATGAATATAAAAAATATTTCGAGATTTCCTGAATTGTACTCTGTTCATGTAAAAGAGCCTCAAAAAACATGAAACAAGTATTCCTAATATTTAAGATGTACTGCTTTTCTTTATAATTCATTACATAGGGGGTTTATGTCATTTGAAAATGTTACATGTTCATACATCTAGTGTCGATACAAATTACAGTAGAATTACTTTCAGAAATAAAACCATGTTGTTCATTTCACAAAAGAAGCCAAAGTTCAAAATAACAGTCTTATTGTAAGTAATCAGCCAGGGAAGTTCCATGGTGAAATATATTTGTTTAATCGGAAATATCTGATAATAATAAGAAGCTGACTAGACACCCAATGCCTACTTCTTCAAAACTTCAGACTAAATGATTAATTGGTCAATTTAAAAAAATTCACAGATAGATTTAATTACTTATGAAAATATAATATTTGTTTGCAGCCCTAGACTGAGCCATGTTCAGTATTTTCCAGACTAATCTTCTCTCAGATCAAAAGTCTGAGAGATCCCAGAGATGTCACCTCGCTCTTCCATCTGGTCTCGTCTCCATTAACCTCTCCTATTGAAACCTCCGCCTGCTTTTCATTCAGACCCCACAGGACCGAGCACACTGTCCGCACACACAGGTGTTCACACAAACACTCCGGCAGTGTGGTGTTGTGTCTGCGTCTTTATCTCCGCTGCGAGTGTCACACAAACCTGATTCATTGTAATATCTGTTTGTCTGTTGTGCGCATGGTGAGGCAAACCTGGGCCATGTTTTCAGTCTTTGTGTTAGTATCCAGCAGAGTCTGTGTATTTGATGGTGTCATGATGTTTGGTCAAAGTTATGTGGGTTTTCATGTTTGGGTTAATTAGAAGGAATGTGTGTGAGGAGCTGTGAAAAACTGTAAGATGATCCTCAAACAGGAAGAGCATCTTTTACAAACTGTGTTTCTGGGTATCTATTGTAGAAACACATTTTTAAGAAGATGTAAAGATGCCTGCATTAAAGTTGAGATGAAATGAAAAATTCCTTTTCAACCCACGGACATGAAAGAAAACATGTGTATGTATCTTTCAGGACCATCGTCTCGCTCAGAGGCCCTCCTTAATTTAAGAACCCTACTTAACGGAGCAGCGAAATCAAGATAGCTGGCGTTACATCAGCCCCCTCCCCTGGCTCTGTAATTATGAATTATCTTTACCTACAATGGCCCTAATACACCTTCGTAATTCACATATTCATGCATTAAATACCTCATTAAAGCAGAAGTCAAGAGAAAGGTCACTGCTTCTAGCGTTTCAAAATTCCTCTTAATTCTTATTCATAATAAAATTATCTGGCGGTAACAACATGAGGCTTTTAAAACATTTGAGGCATGTCTCGTGACCTTATAATGTGTATCATTTATAGAATTGATACTTTAAATGTGAGCTAAACATGATTGAAGACATAAGGACGACTTGTGCAACTTAATGTAGGTATGTGGCAATATCCGCGTTTGCCGGCGGGCATTTTCTTCGACGCTCTCTGCAGGCCGGGTCACTACGTGCACAACGGATCTCGGCAGAAATGCGGTGTTTTCATTGGTTCGCATGGGGTATTTCACCGGAAATCTCTGCTATGACGTAGAGGGAATGCCCAGAGTCAGTCTCATTTTCAATTTTTTTTTCGTATGTGTTCTCACGTCGAACGGGGAAGTTGAAAGTTTTGCTCCGAAAACAACCCCACATAGCCCCTGCCCGAGCAATCAGAGAACAATAGGATGTAAATGGAGATGTTTAACCATATCTTATCTGTAAACTGACGAAGTTTCGTCAAGATTTGACGATCAGAAACATGTTAAATTAGCTCCGGTTGAGTCATTGTGTATGTAGGCCATCGCACTGAAATCCATCATGGCGGCTTGGAATCGGCTCCAATAATGCCCGATTAAACTATTCCCCATGCTTTTAAAAGTTGAAATAGCACCTCCTGGCTCTTCCAAAAGCATCCTAAGATACAATTTAAGTGCATTGTGTGGAGGGATCAGCTATGACGTTTCCGACGATTACAGATAATTCTTTGTCAAGATTAGTAATTTGCGACCACACTTTTCTTAAGAAACTAATGGAAAACAATAGAGAGGAAAAGACGTTTTGTTTTAAAGTAAAATTGCTCTAATTTCTTTATTTTCCAATGGATTTTAACAATCTTAGTCTCATTTTGTTGTTTTTTTCAAGCTTAATCCAGTCAGGTAGATCAGGTAAAGGTTTTTGAATAGTTTTAATTTTTTTGTCACATACCTACTTAATGCACTTCAAACGAGAGTTAATGCATCCAGTTTTGAGTTATTTCGATCAGATTGCAGGCTGTGCGGTTGTAAGTCAGTGTGACTCGGCGCAGACGCTGCTCCGGTAACTCAAACGACGTCCTCACAGGCGGCTTCACACAAATGGCACTTCAGTCTGCAACAAAGCGCCGAGCACACACACACTCTGCTGCGCCAATGCTTGCTCAGACATAAAGGAGGCAGCACGCCCGCCAATGGCACCGGTTTTGATATCGAGCGCACGAGGCGTCGCATATTCAGATAAAAGTCATTACGCTCTTCTCACTCTTACAAACACTACACACACACACACACACACATCTGCCGTGTACACAGCCGCATCAGCAAATTAGCTGAATAAAGAGCCTCTTTTTGCCTTCTCCTTTGAGTGGCTAATTAGCCATCAGAGCCCGCTGCGTGGAGAGAGAGCGAGATCCATCAAGAGGTAGAGCTTCAAAGAGCAGTTTATGGAAGCCCAAGCACTTTAATTAGGACCTATTTGTATGAGCAGGCGAAAATAAAAAGAAAACATAATTTGAAGCCAAAAGCTGTATCATGTTGAGGGAAAATAAACACTCTCTAATGCACACACGGATAAAGAGATACAGCAACAAACTAGAAGGATTAGAGTCGAGGAGATGAGATCCTCACAAGTGAGGGGGAACTGACTCCTCGTACTGGAACATCAGTTCCGTGTTGGAGTCAGTGAGGGGGTTTACATCAATCAGTCTCACACTGAAGTGGTGTGTTCTTCATTTGTGTGATTTCATTGCAGCGACGTGTACAGTTACAAGAACGTCCATGTGTTTAAGGGCACATACCACTCTGTTTGCCTCTTTTAACCAATTATCTTTATGGAACTATAGAGTTCCAAACACTCTAACTAACTCTAAACATCAACCAATCGATTGTTCTGTGAGTTCAAAAGATTCATTTTCACTATTTCCATAAAATGGAAATGGAATATCATATTCATGAGTTTTTATTGGTATATAAACATCTGAAATGAATAATCGTTTGTGTTTTCGTGAGCTGGAATGAGCCCTTCATATTTATAGGGAGCAGGTCCTCTTCACCGAGTTTTCTACGGCAGCCCAGAACGGACAAAACAAACATTAGCTCCAGAGAAGGCCTTTGACGTTTTTAAGTTAAATGAAGGCCACCGCGGTTCTCCAACATGCTTGCGATACCGGGGAGGAGTGAGCGGAGGGGTGCGGGAGTTGGTTGCAATCTGCAATCTGCAACCAACTGAATACTGGGACATGAGATACCACCAAATCGTACACACTGTCTCTTTAAATCCAGGTCCATTTACAACCTGGGGCTTGTTTTCAGTATTCTGTATATCATTCCTTTATTTACTTACCAATGTTACTGATGAGACACCAACTCTGCTTAGTGGTAGTTCAAGGTTGTTACTGCTAAAATGTATTTGGAAGAGAAAGTGTTTACCTGAAATTTACATCACATGATTCCCACCATGTATCCCCTGCTGGCTGAGCTTCTGCTTCTTCATCTTGCCTGTCCGACATTGCACACAGACATCTTAATCTTAAGAGTAGGACGAGAAACTCATCACTGTATGGAAAGTCATGAATAAGCATGAGCAAGGAGTTATGGTAGAGTGTCTGACAGCATGGTGGGTAAGCTGGTAATGGTGTAAAGCACTTCAAGTTTGTGTGGAAGTGTAAAGGGTTTTAATGAGACGTGTGCTGAACTGTGTGTGTTGGTGAAATATTTTGTTGTTTAAAATTGTGATTTTACTGGTATTGGTACAGGCACTCATTTGAGTGACCAGTCTCTACTCAACACCATAATTAGATGTGTCTCCCTGTTATATCTTGGTCTGGCAAAGCTGTTCTTTGTTTCTGTGTTGTGAATTCTGTTTTTATAATGGGAAAATATAATTGGAAATTTCAGATTTGTCCAAAGCTGTAAACCAGAATGAGTTTTTGGATCAAAGTTTTAAAAGCTAATGCTTGCAGAGGCAAGAAGTTACAAAAGCATGCTTCATTTCACTAAACCTACTTTCAATAGTTAATGTTATTATCTAAACATTCACCGGCTGGTATTGGATGCATTCGAACCGGCTGAATCTGTTCTTCATGAGCATTGCAGAATATAAAATCTCACAAAAAGAAAGCTGTTGATGTCTATCATGTTGGTCATTTATGTGGCAATAACCACACGTGAAGCAGACCATTACAGGAAGTGTCACTTCACGGAATCACGTAAATGGCTTAATTCCACCCTCGGGTAGGGCCTACACGTCACCGGTAGCTATTTTAGACGAGATATTAAATCAAACACTCAAAATATAGAGGGAAAGAAACGGTCATTGAGAGGTTGCAGAAGGACGAGACGGAGACATTCTTTTTTTTTTTTCTTCAGCTACGTGTATTACAAGCAAACCTTGTTACAAGCAAACATCATGTAAATTCCCTTTCTGGATATGTAGAATATCCATATAGTCCAATACAATGTAATATGCTGTGGTCAACACCAGCTGGCTTTTCTCTTCAGCAGTGACACTGCTTTTGACCTTTTTTGTCATTGACCTCTAAACAGTTACCTAATTAAATCGGGTTACATCGAAAACCGTGAAATGAACACTGTAGAAATAATTCTGTGAAATGAGTACATTAACTGCAACGACAGGACAGATTTTTCTCTGTACACGTAAGTCGGCATGTATGAACACAGAGTAATGGGCTTTATTGATGACTGAATTTTAAAAAAAAACTGATTCTCACAGCAATGCCTTAAATAAAGCTGCTTGGTCAGTGCTCCTGAATTTCAAAGTATGACGCTCTACGTGCCCCTTTAGCGTCAGTTTTGAATGAATGAATGAATGCAATTTATTTATAGAGCGCTTTTCACAGACATAATATCACAAAGTGCTTAACAGAGCAGAAAATTTAAAAGCATAAAAAACACAATGTGACCCTAGGGTTTTGGATGTGTCAGTTATGGTGTGTATTTTGAAAATAAACTTTCGCCTTCACAGGAAGTAAGGTTTTGGCATCTAAACCACTGAGCTAGGTTTAGGAAAAGAGCATGGTTGATGTTAACTTGACTAACAACTCACATGACTAAATGTCAATGTGAACTTTTAGTTTTGCACTGGCCGAAAGTCCCATGTTTGTTTAACACATCCACCTCCCCTCGGACCCTTACCTCAGATATGTAGTGTAAAAGCGCTTTGAGTGGTCGGAAGACTAGAAAAGCGCTATACAAGTACAAGTCCATTTACCATTTTACCATGAAGCACACTCAGGGAGGGAGGAGAGTGGGGGTAGAACCGGCGATCTTTTAGCCAGGAGACCGCTGTTCCATGTGAAACGCGAAGTCAACGTGAATTTATTTGTCACGTAACTTGCATACTTCAGTAAAGGCCCTTCCGTTGTTATTTTAACCTAAACGAAGAGCTTTTCCGAAACCTATCTAGCTTTGTTGCCTAAACCCAACTGAGTAGTTTCCTGTGCAAACGGAAGTTTATTTTTGTCTTGCTAACAAAACTTTTTATAAGATGTCAATGCGACCTGTTGTATGAGGATAGGTTTCCCTGTGTGGACTTTCTTGCCTTTTGTAATACATCATTTGCTTTGATGTTTGCTTCACTTACGCGCACTAACAGCATTGGGAGTTCAAACAGATTGTTTCTCACACAGAACAAACAATAGCAACTGGTACCCATTTAGTTGTACTAAACAGCTGGTCCCACACCTGTCTTTGGCGTATTCTCAACACTTCCACATTGCAATCAGGCGCAAAACATTGCACCTAATGCAACGTTCACATCACACCATGCAGACTGTAATTAAGAAACCGTATTGACACCAATACGGTTGATTCAGCTCATTAAAAAGGGGCTGTACAGTATGCCTCAAGTGGGTTTGCTTGTTATTTATCTGTTAGGAGTCAAGGTAACTATCTTGATATAAAAGTATGATCGCCCACAAGTCGGAATAGCAGGAGGTTTTCCCATTCAGCCAACGATGACGTCAAAGCAGTGTTAGTTATTTATTTATTCTTTGCTCTACAGAGCTCAACCTCATACTTCAGCCCACCATCAGCTGCCAGCAATAGAATATGAAGCTCTCCGATTGGATGATTCTTACTGTCTCGTACCTTTTGACTTTTTGATGGTGAAGCGGATTCCTTTCAGCTCAATGTCTCATTGTTTGGACTGGTGATTCAACCAAGAGAGCTTTGTGTCCATCCGAGTGTTGACATTTTATTTTGTATTTTATTTTTATATGGGAATGAGTGTTAGTGGCTGCCTGTGTGTTTGTGTGTGTCATGTGCTTTTCGATGTGACCTTTCCCCATATGGTGTGGGACTGAGCGGAGGGACAGGTGAGCCCTTCACATGCTATCAGTCCGAATTGTTAGCCTGCTGAAACACACACGCACGCACAATGCACACGCTGCAGGCCATACATGTCATTGTTACCTTATATTCCTGGTATGTAGGAGAAACAGACGATGGAGAAGGTCATACGTGTGACGTCAGAGGCGGCGCGTTCACCGCCAGCCGTGGGTTTGATCGCCGCTCGCTCCCCTTCCACACCCTCGGGCTCTTTCTACCCTCTGTCCTCCCCGCCCACCTCCCCACAATACTCAGTATCAGTCCAGCCCCCGCCAGCAGACACAGTGCCCTTTCTATTTTTTGATATCTGGTCCAAGTGAAAACAATGGTACTGTCAGTGCGCCGTCAAATCACTAATAGAGGCTGTATTTACTGTGTCAAAGAGAACTGACATTCATGGTGCTGTAGTTGTGTCTGATGATGAATACTGTAACACATACAGCAGCGCAGTCTATGAAGCCCTGGAAAGGATAAGAAGATACATATTTTAGATAAGAGGGAAAAAAGAGATTTCAAAACTTTACTTTTTTTATCTCCATTAATATGTCTCTTGTGTCCTGCAAGCAGCAACAGCCCGAGTATTGTTGCCATTAGTGAGAACTTATTCTAAACTCAAAATTCACTTCACAGCTTTTTTTTAATCAATTATTAGCTGTATCCAACAGCTTTCTGCAGTGAAAGGAACTTGCTCATGTTTCATCACGCTACTAATGTCACATGATAGCCGGTTGAAATCTCCCCAAAAGCTTGTAAGTGAACATTTAATCTAGCATATTTTATCACGTGCGTTATCAAAGGCGAAACTGAGACTATTGTTATTGTTACGTGCAATTGTATAAACCTCACACATTCATTTACAGGAGTGCACAGTGTTTCTGCGAACATGACATTTTCTAAACCCCTGATTTGGGGGGGGGGGGCAGTATATTCTAATATGTCCCCTTTAAATCTTTATAACCGGCCAACAATAAACACTGCTCTTTTACAATTAGGTCCGTAATTGGAATGAATGATAGGCCTAACTTTCATTGTATCAGCTATAGGATTGTTATTTGTATTATTTGGTTGTGCAATGCCTCTCGGACTGTGTTAGTAAGTTGATTCGCTTTATGATTTCACTACGAGTGATCAATGAGCGGTGTACTCATCAACCTAAAATCTAAACCTTGTCGCTATGTTGTCTTGAAATAGAGCATTCGGCTGTTTAAGTTCCACTCCAGATAACCTGATGTCTGTTTGATAATTTCCAGTATTGGTTTCCAGATGCATTAGCAATGACTAATTTAATTTAAACAGAGACGTAATAACCTCCTTTAGCATGCTGGACTGGATATTGTATTACACACACAGCGATTACTCAAAGGAATACCAACGCTAACAAATCATGGCAACAATCTAGACAAAAGGCCAACCCAATGGTTTTAATCACAGCGCTGGTATCAGCTATGCAAAATACATCGTCACTTGGCGTCATCTCTGCTTCTTAACGTGTACGCTTCTCCTTTTCAAGTTTCCTTATGAAGCAGTGTAACCCTCCCAAAGAGATATCGCTGATTTATATTTGCAAATGAACATTCTTAGGAAAAATAAGAAAGGGAGAGGGAAGTTCAGCTTATCGCCACTCAACAGATGTTCAGACCAAATGTGTTGGTTTGTGTGTTTTGTCACTGAGTCTGAGCGGAGCAGAGCTCCAACGTTGGCCGGTCTGAATGGAGCAAGTCAACCAGCTGCCGCGGAGGAAAAAATGAAATGAAAAAATACGGATGGCAGAGGTGGAAAGAGCCAGAGGATCAGGATGAGAACCCTCATCTGCCAAAGGCCTCTGGCCACACAGAGGATATTAATTCAATTCCAAGTAGGCATAGTAAAGGCAGTATGCTGCAGGATGGTGCTCGAGCCAGGTAGCTTGCAAGAAAGTGCTGAGTGGACAGTTACTGGGCTGTCTTTTCCCTCCCTCTCTCTCTCTCTCTCTCTCTCTCTCTCTCTCTCTGTCTCTCTCTCTCTTTCTGTCTCTCTCTCTCTGTCTCTCTCTCTCTGTCTCTCTCTTTCCTGACAAAAAGAAACTGAAAATGTAACTATGTCTGATCGACACATTAATTTGCTTATTTTTTAACAGTTACATTCTGTAATTACTAGCACTGCTGCTCTGAAATCTGATGTCCCACCATCTGGTTTGCATCTGTTTGCGATATAAAACAATCTTAAGCATTACAGTCGCTCTTTTTACCCATATAGTGGGTTGGTTTATATAGGCTTGTTTTTAGTTTACATTTTGTATCAAACAGCTTTGAAAACTTTCTTTTTTTATCTCTTTAGATTATCATCAGCTGTACACTACGTCAAAAGTGCAACTGGTAGTTCAAGTGAAAGGGGAACAGGGATTACAGAAAACATAGAAGCTCAGAGAGCTGAGCTGCAGCCTTTAGTTTAGAAAAGTAGGTTAGTGACCCCTAAAGGTTTCTGGCTGAAATCCCTGGAGGTAATGTGGCCCAGTGCCCTTGACCGCGGAATTGAAGCCCCAGCAGACCAACAACTGTGGTGATGCTGCGCTGCTGCCATAACCTGGAACCGTATAGTTCAAGACACAATTATAGAAATACTTGCTTATGTTTCCTTGTTTTTCTCTCCGTATCTCTCATCCTTCACCTTTTGTTTCTTTGTTTGACTTTCCCTCCGTCATCCTATTCTCATACCTTCCTCTATCTTGCGATATAACTTCCATGGCTGGTTGATTTGGGTGAGCGGAGGGAAACAGGCAAGGCTTCCACAGTTCAGGGCTCCGGAGAGCTCGGCCGGGCAGCAGCAATCAATCATAGGCTAAATCCCTCCTCTCTCAGGACTGCCATGTGCCAGGTGACATGGTCAACAGCTGCAGAGAAATATAAAGCCTGCAGTCGGCATTTTAATGTACAAGTTACGAGTAAACAAGGTCTGTGAACAGGCTGCAGTCTGGAGAAAACACCTGAATATTTAAGGCAAGACTATCTTCACGAATGCATTGGTCGGTTGTTCAACCACCATGACCGTGACCTAAAAGTTATCTGTGGAGTTTTGATGTTCCGATACCAATTTTTCCTTCTTGATACCTGAATTTACATATCGGCTGATACAGAGTACCACTTTAATAGCAGTGCCTTAAAAACTAAATATATATGTGTTATTATTATTTTTTCAGCTGTACACTACTAAGCCTGTATTGGTGTGATATGATTGCTATCATTGTTGTATGCCCTAACCTCAGGTTGAACCCTTAGTAAAATATGAACAAAAACATACAGAGCACCATGGAACCTTCTTTCATTGTCTAGTTGACAGATTTTCCAGTGTAAAATATTGCTGACATTTGACTTGCTCGGGCTAATGTTAGACTCTCCGCTAGCACCTGCCCAGTCAGTTTGGATGCAGTGACCTTTTTTTCCGGAGCTGATGACGGAAGTAGCTAACGAGTGAGCCATCTTGCTTCTGCACATGTGCAGTACCGATCGGGTAGAGAGTGACACGTGTTGTTGTTCCTGTGTAATGTAAATGAGCTGATAAATAACATGATAAAGTGATATTGCATCCACAGCATCTTACATATGTGAATGGCGTGACTGGAGTTGTGAGAAACACTTAACCAACAGGTTTAATATTTATGTCTGACTCTGGGTCCATGTGCTTCTTTTTCTTGCAGACATGTCTAGAGTTGGAGCGATACCTACAGACGGAGCCCAAGCGACTCTCAGAGCTCTTTGATGAGGAGCTGGACGGTCTCTTAACGCCTACCTTCATGCAGGGGGGAGACAGTGATGAGGACCTGATGGATCCCCTCCTCCCCAGCCTCCCTGACCAACCCACCCCGCCTCCACTACTGGTATCTCTCCCCAAGGTCCAGGCCAAAATCCTCCAGGTGCCCAACTCCAGCAAGACCCAAGCAGAGGTAGGGACTGAAATCCTCACACCAAAGGAACACGTCCTGGCAGGAGTCAGTGCCGCACAGCTCAGCGCTGCTGTTACGTCCCTAACACCGCCATCGTCACCAGAGCTCGGCCGCCACCTCATCAAATCCACACAAACACTGACCGCGACGGCGGACGGCACGCTAACGCTCAAATTTGTGGCCAAGAAGGTAGGGTTGGGGGCGGCCAAACTGGTGGCAGCACGAGCATTACCGTCGCCGCCGAGCCGAGGAGGAGCCCTCAGTGATGGTGAGCAGGGAGGAGGAGGAAGTCTGGGAGGAGACGTACCAGAGAACAAAAAGAGAGTCCACCGGTGCCAGTTTAATGGCTGCAGGAAGGTTTACACCAAGAGCTCCCATCTGAAGGCACACCAGAGGACTCACACAGGTAAGACCTTCATTACATTCATTACAATTACCTTTGTTCTGTACTCCAGCACTTGGGAGGATCTTGTCCTCTTGCTCATTTTAATTTGCGAGTAACAATCATTTGTGATCTGTCTTTGGGCTGTGTTCACAAATTGCTTGAACGAACTGGGAGCCAGATTCCAACGTCAGTGAGACTTGGCAAAGCTTGAAAATGATGACCTTATTCGAGGTTATACAACTTCTCCGTTTACTTTCTGTGCCCTAAAATAAGGGGACTGTTTATAGAAGTGACTACAAGTCCTGCACTGTTAACACACTTGAAGTTAAGCAGATAGTCAACTTGGTCTATGTTCCAGTTCAACCCAATGTGTTGTAGTTCAGAACCAACACAATGAAACATGTCACAACTACACTACGATCACTGTGGAAGTTTGAGTCTGTTCCACAGCGAGGAGGCCAGAGCACGTGTCCGGCTGCTTTGTACAGTCGACACGCTGCAACAATAAATCTACCAAAACTGGTTTACAATTAAAAGGAATTTAATCCCACTGATGCAAGTACGATTACAGTTACACAATGGAGTAAATTACTCCTAAGAAATATTACAATATTAACCCACTTTGGAAAAAACTACCTCTGGTCCCAGGACACAGCCGTCCCAGGCAACCACACGCTAAAAAGAGGCAGAAAAACACTTTCTATCTCCCGCCCTCATATCCGTTCGCAACTCCTCCCCTTCCGTTTATCCCAATTCCTATTAGCTAACTTCCCTGTGCACTTCTGTAAATGCCTGTCTTCATGACTCTCTTTCCCTGAGCTCCTAACACATTCAAAGACTGTCAGTTATTGCTTAATCCCTTCTATAATAATCCTTCAGTATAAATGTTAAACTTCTGCAACTTTGCAACTTTGGCAAAAGCTTCATGTCTCAAATTCCACTTCTAGCTGCTTATCCTAAAACACTTTATGCTTATCTTAATTATGCATTTCCAAAACACTTATGATTATGACTAATTATGAATTCTTAATTATGAATTATTAAACACTTTTATTATATCTACTGAACACAGTTCTTTGCTCAAATTTCTTACATCACCAGCAATGTGGCTTCAGCACTACCAGATGCAGTATGTTCAATAATGTGCTCAGACCTCAGACGAATAATGCTTGCCGAAATCTGCGAGGGTTGCGAGCATCTGCATGACCAAAATGACATCACACCATCAGAAACGACCCTTCGCAAAGCTCCGTGCGGGACAGCCGCGAATATCCAACATTTTCTAATGATGTAATATTTTCTATCTGTACCAAGCAGATGGGTGGAGAAAATTGGGAACTTTGAGGAGCTTTGAGAATGTCTGTTTGATTTGAGGAGAAATCTGAAAAGAAAAGAGTAGGATTGTGCATCAGCTCATGTCCATGCAACCGCCCTTGGGGTAGTTGTTTAGGAGAGATTATGACCTCGTCTCGTCTTCTTCTGCTTCTCTGGTGATCGTCTAGATTTGATCAATTTCCTCATGCGTCTTGATCCCAGCTCAGGGCCAAAAGGCCCTGACACAGTAATTGCCTGATGAGTGATAGACTGGTAGTAAATGACATTGGTAATTCAGCCGTGTCCAACTGGGTCTGACACGGAGCTTTAGCTGCTAACTACAGCTGCCCTCTCAGTGACCCTCAGAGAGAACAGACAGCAGGCTGATGTGTCCAGGGTCTGTTTGCCGCGAGTTCTCCAAAGTGCATGTGGAGATGAGCTCTCAGTTGATTAAGGAGACTCATGACTGAAGACGGATTTGACTAATGCAGATAAATTCCTGATTTGCTTGAGTTTCTACAGCCCTAAGTCACCTAAGCTTAAATTTACATCCGTCAATGTAAGAAGGTTACAAGGTCGATAAGGAACAACCTGTTGAAATGTTCGGAATGAGTTATCACTCATAACACATTGAAACAAAACCTTTCAATCAATTTCACAATTAAGTCTATGGACAAAAGAAGATCTTGTTTGACATACAGTAAAGGGAAAAATGTTCTGACTTTCAACAGATTTCACCAGTGAACCAACCAAAGTACAGTTAGGTCCATAGAAAAATAAAAAGAGACTGACCAGGCATTCAGACCAGGTGGAAACCTCCGGGTTTAAAAAGGGAAGCCATGCGGATGTGCCTGAAACTTGCATTCTTTCTAATTTCGACTCCTCTGGTTGTAAAAAGAAGTCTAATTGTATAGAAGTCAATGAGAAAATGAGTTTATGGTCTCAATCTCTAGTTTTAAGTCTTCTTCAATACAGCATGATGTTCATTTAATAAATTATGATCCATTTAGAGTAAAATAGACCATAAAGCGGAGTATGCTTGAGGCCGTGGCTACCATGTGATTGACAGGTTGCCCAAAAAGCTTTAAAAGGCTGCAATAGTGAGGCCATTGTGGGGTCAGGCACTGGTGAGGTACTGTTGATCAGTTTGAAGGCTCATCAGATGTCAAAAAAATGCCACAGTCTTTTACAATATAATGAGGAATGATTTCACAACTCTGAAAAGTTATCACAAAGTCAGTCAGATTTTGAAGAGTGGCGAAGATCAGCAGGTTATAGACTTTTTTGCTAAATCTGCACAATACTTCTGCTTTGTTCTAGCACACATTTGGGAGCGCCTTTCCTGGGGACATTGCTTGGGATTATGGCAAAAGTGGAGCCGGGTTCAAATTTTCTTTAAGTTACCCAGTGGTTTTTGCTGGAGCCTGCTGTGTCAGCACCCACACTGACAATCAATGAAGGGGCTGTGTTTTTTAAGGTGCTGCTGTTGTCTGTCTACGCATGGCCTTTTGTTATTTACCAATTTTAGGTGGTAACCAAAATCTACATTGATTCATTGCTGTGCAAAATCACAAAAAAAACAACCTTGAAATAGAAACTACAATCATTTTTTGTCAGAAAATACATTTAGATGTATTCAAATTGGAGTTTGTTTTGACATACGATTTACAGTATATCACTACTTTTAAAGTGATAGGAAACAGTGTACCCTCGGTTTGTACATATACATCCTTACATCTGTTTTCATGTCAAAATGCATTCTGGATTGGACATCTTTTAGCCTGAGTAACTGAAGCTGAGTCAATCACTTATCTGCAGCATGAGGCCGGTGCAGACTTGCACCACTCGAAGCTAGCATTATTCACCTGTGGTTTTAGCCATAGCAACATTTACAGTATCTGGAGTAGTTTATGGCCTCCAGTTGTCATCATCTAGTGTTAGCACTTTCCTTGATGTTCATCAGGATTACAGTACATAGCCTGCAGACCCCCTACTTTATTAATACTGGCAACCTTGGCATCATTAATCCAGCGTGTTACATGCTTATATGATCCCAGTGACCATTGCTTTGCTTTAAGTACAGCATTACATTCCGGGGCAGCACAGCATAGCCTCGGGAACCCAGGGCTGGGGCTTTATTATAACGAATCCAGAATGGAGCAGCTACATATCTGGTAGCCTGGCCGCTAGCTGCAGTATCTCTTCTGGTGATTCTACAGTCGAGTCATGCTATCCAACGATGAGCTTTTAAA
Organism: Melanostigma gelatinosum; assembly: GCF_949748355.1. NCBI lineage: Eukaryota > Metazoa > Chordata > Actinopteri > Perciformes > Zoarcidae > Melanostigma > Melanostigma gelatinosum. The sequence goes on along the minus strand of NC_136643.1, from coordinate 6,370,961 downwards.
GGCACAATCACTCACTGAAGGGAAAAAAGACACCCTGGAGACACGGCAGCTTCTTCAATGTGTGTGTGTGTGTGTGTGTGTGTCTGTGTGTGTGTGGTATAAATGTGGGGGCGGCGTATTCCCTCCCGGTGTGTTCACTACAAGCACAGCACTGTGGTTTAATTAGCGTAATCCTCTTTTTGGGTTATTCTGACCATAAATCATTGAACATACATGTAGGGAGAGATTAGCGTAGGAGAGAGTACAGGGAAGAGCAAACGCAGAAAGCCTGCACAGCATCAATACACTTACTGTCACATAGTGCACACCAGAGGCCATTGGAAACCAATCATTATGGCGAACCCTGTCAGGAGTTCTACTGCACATGTGCAGCGATTCCACATAACGTCGGTAATCATGTTCAAAACAATTCCTCTGAGCTGCAGCTTTGACGGGAAGCATATTTTCTTTTAAAAAAATGTTTAATTAGTGAAAGTTGTTAATTAATAGATGTACAAATTAATACATTAAATCTCTAAAGTACCCAGTCAGAGCTGTTCTGAGTCGGAGCCAGGGTTTTTTCTGGTTCTCCACTTGTTTTTTTTTTTCACTCTCTCGGATCCGGCTTTATCTCTAAAAACACTGGATGGCGAATAATCGTATCCTCCTTGTTATTCAAGCTGCAGTCCAAAACGATATACTTAACTACATACTTGGCACCAGAGATAGCAGAATAGATGAGCAGTATGTAAGAGAATTTGTCTCGACTATACTTAATGAAATGGGCATCAACTCAGTAAGTACTTTTTCTTTAAAATTGCAAATCATGCCTGATACAATATTTGGATGTACACTACAGCTCAAATACATTTAGCTGCTGTCAGATGATGATGTGTGAATAATCAGAGACAAAACAGAATGAATATAGCAGAGACATGTTTAGAATAGTGAAGCACCAAGAGAGACAGGGTGGAAACTGCTAGCCTACGGCTCCATCAGTGAAGAAATACACCTTCCACCAACTCCAACAACAAGCTGTCTGCTTGTGTAAAAGATGAATGGTAGTTCTAACATACCCACACAACACAGAAGAAAACACAAGACATTCACCTGTCAGCAAGTGTGTGATAGTATTGTGGTATAATCCACAATACAGGGCTTATGGTTCAATGCAATCACTACATTCAGTCCTCATTATGTGTAAACGTGTAAAAGCTATGTTTACCCTTCTTTTGTGAAAGCCAATTTCGAGTAGGTTTAAAAATACAAAATTTGCAATTTAGAGCATATCTATGATTAAGGGGGTTGCCTCAACATGGTTCTCAATCGTCGGCGACATAAACGGTGCAAACAACAGCAACACTGATGACATCTTGGGTCAGAACACGTTTTTAACAGTAATTGCTGTATCAGCGCAGTGCATAGAGGCGGCCATTAGCTAGCCAGTGGGGCACGCACACTGGGACCAGGCGGCAACCTCCAAGCCAATGTGGAAGTGCCTTAAACTTTCATTCTTTCAGGGGGCGACTCCTCTGGTTCCAAAAAAAAATCAGATTGTATAGAAGTCTGTGAGAAAATGACTCTACTTCTCACTTGATTTATTACCTCAGTAAACATTGTAAACATGGGTTTATGGTCTCAATCTCTAGTTTCAAGACTTCTTCAATACAGCATGATGTTAATTTTATAAATGATGGTCCATTTAGAGTCAAATAGACCATAAAGCAGAGTAAGCTTAAGAGCGTGGCTAACTTGTGATGAATAGGTCACTACCAGAGACATATATGGCTTCTCTACCATGGCGTCACTCCTCCACAGTCCAAATATGGTAATTTCCGTTCACTGGTTGGAAAAAAACAAGATGGCGATAGCCAAAATGCCCGAACTCGAGGCGTCTTATATACAATATATGACTGGCACTCACTCACATGCACTCACATGCACTAACATGCACGCACGGGCGGAAAGAAGCTGGGGGTACAACACACACAGAGGGACAGTGACTTCATTCACTGCTCAGGGAGACAAAACTCCACTATATCTTTAATAATAGTTGTTTACTGCAATATTCATGCTGAATTTCGAATTTAGCTCCTTACGGATAATGGACACTATAAAGCAGCTTGTTACAAACAGATCTTTATCGACATAAAACTTAAACGAACAGTTAAACCATGTCTAGAAATGAATGTCCATGTAAAGAAAATGAGCAAACTGAAATTTATCTGAGTAGTACAAACCCCTCAGTTGGCTACACATCTGAAATCAAAGCATCTTCATATGAACAGATTTTTGTACTGGGACATTTTTTAACACCATAAGGTTGACATTTTCGAGCAGCGGTTGACACCTCTGACAGTTCACAGTGTTGGAGGACATTTAAAAGCCTTCTCTGACATTTAATGTTTGAAAGGCCTGATTGATTTGTATAGCAATCTGTTTCATTTCCTTCTACCAACAAATATTGCCGTTTTTTATCCAGTTAGATTTTTTGACATATATAGTTTTCTATTTTTCCAAGCAGCCACTTGTTTCCATTATTTTCTATATGGCATTCAAATCAATTAGCACACTGCTGAAACTTGTGTTGAGTTGCATAGTCACTCATTAGAGAACAAGTCTGCAACGATTTCTTTTTTTTTGTGACTGTTACTTATAATCATGAAGATTAGCTGCACATACAAATGAGAAGTCTGCACTGCATAACCTCACAAAGATAATGTCGCTTTGCGTTCACTTCTACAGGTTTGTGTAATTGAAGCGAGTTTCAACAACAGGCTAGTAGGAAAAGAAACATTCAAATTTCACACACGGTTTGCAAAATGGCTCACTGTGATGTAAAGTACAATCGTGTGATGTGTAGTTCACAGGTTAAAACGTGAAAAAAAACAATCCACTTGAGTCTGACTTCCCAAGACCTCACCCGCCCTCCCCCAGCCTCATGTGGATTCAGGAAAGCCCCTGCTGTAACCCCAGACCACCACACAAACACACACACACACACACACACACACACACACACACACACACACACACACACACACACACACACACACACCTCTGTACTCCTCCTCACCCACTGGGTCCATCCTCCAACCTGAGCTCTCTCTCTCTCTCGCTCTCTCTCTCTCTCTCCATTTGCTCATTCAGTTTGGGTTGCCAAGCAACTGCATCACCCTCCTCCATAATTGGATGGTGGCTGGTTGATTGTCCATGCCTGTTAATCTGTCTCACTCACTCTCTCGCTCTCTCTCTAACCCCCCTCCGCCACCCCCCCCCCCTTCTCTCTTTCTCTCAGTTGCTAGGTGACTTTACCACGCATCCTTGCCTTGCCGTGCTATAATTGGCTGGCGTCATGGTTGCTGTGGCGTCGGGCCCGAGCTGGCCTTCCTTCATTCCTCCAACTGTGTGTGTGTGTGTATCATGTATGTGTGTTTTGGGGGGGGGGGGTTCCTATTGAAGGAAGATGGGGCGCTCTGGCCAATTACAGAAGACTGGTGTGAAACGGCCGCCTGTCTGGCACCTGCGGCCCCCACTCATACCCCATATCACACACACACACACGTGCAGGTTGAGAGTGTAACATTTCTCCAAAAGGATAAGCTGCCAAGTGGTTTGCTAATGCATATTGAAAGTATTGGTCCTGTATTCACTCTGAGCGAGGAGGACTCTGTGGAATGAGTATAGGAGGATTCACACATTCTGATACTACTGCTGAGGATGCAACATGGGGGGGGGGGGGGGGGAACTAAAAATAAATCTGTTGTAAAATGAAACGTTACTGGAACTCCTGCACTGAGTTCCTATTCACTCCCATCTTGATTCATCCTTTTGAACAACCTTGGTTGATGTGAATTAGAAGTAAGGAGAGTCGAGAAATGGCTACATCTTTTGCCATTAGAGCCTGACTAATAGTAACATCGATATCAGTCTAGTAGACTGCAGCAACACATGTTTTAGTTCCAGAAATGTATGTATATTTGGCTTTAATATTTCTCAAATCAAGTTCAGTAGACTTTATTTTGTAAACTGTAGAATATCCTTGCTCAGACATATCTAAGTAAAAGAGAGAAGAAAAGAGGCTTTTATTGTATACTTTGTAAGTATTGATATTGGAAATCCAGTGTCCATTGGACTATAGTTGGATGACTATAGTCATAGTGACTATATGGTGTGTACTGTAGACCTGCCCAAACACTTCCTCCAGCAAGTTCCTCCAGCTCCTTCCGGGGGGCCCGACACATGCTGACAGCTCCTTCTGAGTCCCCCCCCCCCCCCAGGGTTTTCCACCAAATCCATCCTCTGCAGCTGCCCTGTGAGTAACCACATCTGACTCGCTTACATCTGTTTTTACTCGTACTTTGCGGACATCACAAACACCTTGTGGCCATATCGGTCACACAAAGCCTTCAATACTGCAGCTGATGCACCTAATTGGCAATCAAGCTCAGAACCCTTTGTAACAACCCATTAAGGCTTTCATAGTCTACGATGAGGCTTTCATAAAGCGCGCCAATGTCCAAAAGAACACTCCACCTATTTAGCCATGCACTTTTGAAACACTGTCAGACTCATGATGGATAGTTTAAAAAATAGATATGAATAGAACAAAACCTTGGAATTTTTTTTTATTCCACAAATTCATCATCTATTTCAAAACCTGGCATCTACATTACCCACAATGCAACTCGACTACCAACAGTTTTGTCTGATGCTGTGTCACAATTTGTGTTCTTCCGTACTTGCACTTGCTATATTGTGTTCAGTGCAGTGTACCTGGATAGTGTTCTCATAACGGTCATAACTTCTCACCCTAAACGGCCACCATCTTGGCTACATACAGCAGAAAGGGAGGGACCACCAAACTTGTGAAAAAGGCAGCCGAGGAAGCTGCAGCTCCGGTGAATGCCAGAAGACAGTTAATACATTTATCAAGTGAGCAAACAGACCAGCAGATATTGTGGCAGCCGACAATCGTGGTCAAATGTTTTGCGATAATGCTCTGTCCGGTGACAAAGACGAAGAAAAAAAGGTCAAATGTTGCAGTCTTTATTGATGGAAAGTGCACAACACTACCCTGTGGAGATTCACGCACTACGCAATTAAGTACATCATGTACACAGTGTACTTAAGTGTAACGGAAGTATTCAAATTTAGACAAAGCATAAGTTTCAGGTGTGTTATGCTAGTAGAGGCTAATATAGCCTCCAGCAGAGTTGAGGAGTGTACTGCAGAGGTCAGGTGAGTTCACTAGTGCAGGTTTTCATGAAATTTAAAAAAAGCACCAGGAACTCTTCTGTTACTCAATTTCATCATTTCAATTCATTGCTCCACTATCCCAGATTTCTTTTATTTTCTGACTTGTAGTCTTCAGCCCCAACCGACGTTATGGCTATACTAATGCTAATTTAGCTAGAATATGGATAGAACACCTTAAAGAGCATATGTCAGCATGAAAGTAACCCTAAATGACAAAACCCAATTAATTACAAAAGCAAGTGCAACAGAAGCTAGCGTGGAGAGGGAGGATACTTGATAGGATACTTGATATTTGCTATCTTGGTATTAAGTATAGACTAGATGACCAATCCCCTTGGTCTCCCAAAATGCACATTGTTGAGACTGAAACAAAACCCAGATCCCTTTTGAGGAAATCAGCAACCGATGGCAGGAGATTTGACTAGATAATTTGAATATGCAAATCCAGGAGGTCACCTCTCACGATCTGGGATTCATTTAGTCCGAGAACAACTGCGTCTCCTCGTTACGTTGTGTGTGTGGAAGAAAGACGACACTGATCAAAGTTAAACAGGAACTGGAGTGGAAATAAGGGGGCCGAATGTTCCTGAAGCACATCATCTTTTTACTTGCCGTTGCATCATCTCGCAGAGCTGCTCTGCGCCTCCGATATCGGTCCATGTGAAGGTGTATTTTCTACAGCTTCCGTCATTCTGACACCACGATTCACTACGGGGAATTAAGGCAATTACAGTTCAGAAAAACAAACTCTAATTTAAAAAAATTAAATAAGTGTTTCCTTCGATTAGCACTAGAACATTTTCAAGAAGGTGTAATAAGATCACATCATTTGAAAAAGCAGCAGTAACTGCTATCTTTTAAGGCCTTCACACATTTGGGCCGTGACAAATATACGAAACTACCGGTACATGTAAAATGAGAAATACTTTGCCCGCGAATATTTCGCATCAAAACTATTCATACCGGCAGTGGAATCTGCAACAGTTTTTCAATTAAAGGTTTAAATAGATCTGCACAGGTAGACGACCAACTACCCTGATCCTATTGACCCAGAGCAGCTGGTCTGTCTGAGGTAAACTGTTGTACAGAATTAGCTACTGTCAGCTATTTTATTGAGTGTCCTTTTAGTGAAGGTGCAATGAATTACCCAGTGTATATGACTGTACAGGGCTTTTATTGTGAAATGTAAGAACGGAAGGTGTGGATCTGGTCTGCTTTTGTTGGACACTGTAGTGTATGTTCTGAATATGCCAGTTACACACTGCGTGATTGGATGAGGCTTTTATTCGCAGTGTGAAAGCTCCAAAAACATAACATTACAATATTACGTTTTTTCACCACATACATATAATCTATGTGAAAGTATTCATGACAAAAAGCAACAGTTCGAACGAATATGTTGAGGTGTCAATCAATCGCACGCAAAACCTTTTTCCCTTGTTCAGACAAGGGAAGATGATGAATTGTTATTCCTGGTTGTTTTTTTGCATATCAGTGAGCTCGACACCAGACCGATTTGAATCTATTAAAAATCAAGATGTGGGTGGCAATGCAGACATCTGGAACCAGGTTCACTGTTTTAATTCCAAAATCCTGATTAAAAACGAACATACCTGTGAAAACATCCTTCAGTATCCAATCATCGTTTCCACCGTATTGTGATATACTTCAGTTTTCACAGTTGTTCCACTTTCTTTTTGGCCTGTTGCGTGTTTGTCTCCTTTTTTGGGAGACTGGTGTGTGCTGTGATGAGGGTGGAGGGACTGGCAGGACATCTGGCTAACTGACTGTAAACTGCTGTGTTACTCCCCATCAAGAGTCATTAAGACCCCAATTATAGTTAGCACCCCCCAGTTCTCTCACACACACACCGTGACTGACACCGGGGGTCTGGATTTAGGTTTGGCCAGTTTGAGAGTGTGCAGTGGAGAAATGTGTTTCGTCTTCATCAGTATTCCTAAAATTTGACATTTATTTAACGTTCATGTATTGATTTAAATAGCTTGGTTAGAAATCTATCAATGTATATTCATTTCAATGAGCCCACTGCGGCGATGAGTCGTGGGCCTTGAATATATATTCATTTTATCTGATAAGTATTATTAATATTAATTTTTTTACTTGTCCCTGGCCTCCTGTCATTTTGCAAGAGTCCATTTTGAATAGTTTTTTAATCCCGCAAATTCTCTCCATCTGTTGAGTGGACGACCAAGGTCGACTCTTGTTTTCGCCCGTGCTCTATCACTGTCCCTTTCAAGCTTTTTTTTTTTGTCAGTTCCTTCCTTTTTCTCTTTGCTGAGATCCTGCCCCAGTATCAGCCATCACCACAAAATATAAAAGATTTTAAAGTACAGCTCCCTGCCAATCTTTGCTTTTGTAAATATTAACACATGCTCTTCTGGTCTTAGTGCCAGAAATTGTTTCGTCTGACTTTATACGTGGAATCGGAGCCTGTGACAAGCATTATAGAAATAGACAATCTTCTTATCTTCTTATTACAATATTTTGCTTATGTAGGTTGTATAGAGGCATCAGTATTAAACTGAGACTGTTTAACAACCCATTGAAAAGTCATTGCAGCAGCTTTAATTAAACTTATCTCAATTTTGCTCACAATTTGTTAGTAATTTTAGTTGTACTTTTATGTTTTGGGCTGCTATTTGATTTTCTGAATTATCTGCTCACAGAGAGAAACCCACTCTCATACAGGCAGTCCGACATCATCACGTCCCATCTGAAGACAGTCTGCTCACACTACACACTACACGCACACACACACACACACAC